>NC_092228.1:26052388-26109888 GCF_036320965.1 Panulirus ornatus
TATATATATATATATATATATATATATATATATATATATATATATATATATATATATATATATATATCTATATATATATATATATATATATATATATATATATATATATATATATAAATATATGGAAAAAGGTGAGAACAATGGAAGTAAGGGGAGTGGGGGAGGAATGGGATGTATTTAGAGAATCAGTGATGGATTGCGCAAAAGATGCTTGTGGCATGAGAAGAGTGGGAGGTGGGCTGATTAGAAAGTGTAGTGAGTGGTGGGATGAAGAAGTAAGAATATTAGTGAAAGAGAAGAGAGAGGCATTTGGACGATTTTTGCAGGGAAAAAATGAAATTGAGTGGGAGACGTATAAAAGAAAGAGACAGGAGGTCAAGAGAAAGGTGCAAGAGGTGAAAAAGAGGGCAAATGAGAGTTGGGGTGAGAGAGTATCATTAAATTTTAGGGAGAATAAAAAGATGTTCTGGAAGGAGGTAAATAAAGTGCGTAAGACAAGGGAGCAAATGGGAACTTCAGTGAAGGGCGCAAATGGGGAGGTGATAACAAGTAGTGGTGATGTGAGAAGGAGATGGAGTGAGTATTTTGTAGGTTTGTTGAATGTGTTTGATGATAGAGTGGCAGATATAGGGTGTTTTGGTCGAGGTGGTGTGCAAAGTGAGAGGGTTAGGGAAAATGATTTGGTAAACAGAGAAGAGGTAGTAAAAGCTTTGCGGAAGATGAAAGCCGGCAAGGCAGCAGGTTTGGATGGTATTGCAGTGGAATTTATTAAAAAAGGGGGTGACTGTATTATTGACTGGTTGGTAAGGTTATTTAATGTATGTATGACTCATGGTGAGGTGCCTGAGGATTGGCGGAATGCTTGCATAGTGCCATTGTACAAAGGCAAAGGGGATGAGTGAGTGCTCAAATTACAGAGGTATAAGTTTGTTGAGTATTCCTGGCAAATTGTATGGGAGGGTATTGATTGAGAAGGTGAAGGCATGTACAGTGCATCAGATTGGGGAAGAGCAGTGTGGTTTCAGAAGTGGTAGAGGATGTGTGGCTCAGTTGTTTGCTTTGAAGAATGTATGTGAGAAATACTTAGAAAAGCAAATGGATTTGTATGTAGCATTTATGGATCTGGAGAAGGCATATGATAGAGATGATAGAGATGCTCTGTGGAAGGTATTAAGAATATATGGTGTGGGAGGCAAGTTGTTAGAAGCAGTGAAAAGTTTTTATCGAGGATGTAAGGCATGTGTACGTGTAGGAAGAGAGGAAAGTGATTGGTTCTCAGTGAATGTAGGTTTGCGGCAGGGGTGTGTGATGTCTCCATGGTTGTTTAATTTGTTTATGGATGGGGTTGTTAGGGAAGTGAATGCAAGAGTTTTGGAAAGAGGGGCAAGGATGAAGTCTGTTGGGGATGAGAGAGCTTGGGAAGTGAGTCAGTTGTTGTTCGCTGATGATACAGCGCTGGTGGCTGATTCATGTGAGAAACTGCAGAAGGTGGTGACTGAGTTTGGTAAAGTGTGTGAAAGAAGAAAGTTAAGAGTAAATGTGAATAAGAGCAAGGTTATTAGGTACAGTAGGGTTGAGGGTCAAGTCAATTGGGAGGTGAGTCTGAATGGAGAAAAACTGGAGGAAGTAAAGTGTTTTAGATATCTGGGAGTGGATCTGGCAGCGGATGGAAACATGGAAGCGGAAGTGGATCATAGGGTGGGGGAGGGGGCGAAAATTCTGGGAGCCTTGAAGAATGTGTGGAAGTCGAGAACATTATCTCGGAAAGCAAAAATGGGTATGTTTGAAGGAATAGTGGTTCCAACAATGTTGTATGGTTGCGAGGCGTGGACTATGGATAGAGTTGTGCGCAGGAGGATGGATGTGCTGGAAATGAGATGTTTGAGGACAATGTATGGTGTGAGGTGGTTTGATCGAGTAAGTAACGTAAGGGTAAGAGAGATGTGTGGAAATAAAAAGAGCGTGGTTGAGAGAGCAGAAGAGGGTGTTTTGAAATGGTTTGGTCACATGGAGAGAATGAGTGAGGAAAGATTGACCAAGAGGATATATGTGTCGGAGGTGGAGGGAACGAGGAGAAGAGGGAGACCAAATTGGAGGTGGAAAGATGGAGTGAAAAAGATTTTGTGTGATCGGGGCCAGAACATGCAGGAGGGTGAAAGGAGGGCAAGGAATAGAGTAAATTGGAGCGATGTGGTATACCGGGGTTGACGTGCTGTCAGTGGATTGAATCAAGGCATGTGAAGCGTCTGGGGTAAACCATGGAAAGCTGTGTAGGTATGTATATTTGCGTGTGTGGACGTATGTATATACATGTGTATGGGGGTGGGTTGGGCCATTTCTTTCGTCTGTTTCCTTGTGCTACCTCGCAAACGCGGGAGACAGCGACAAAGCAAAAAAAAAGAAAAAAAAGATATATATATATATATATATTTGGCGGAATGCGTGCATAGTGCCATTGTACAAAGGCAAAGGGGATAAGAGTGAGTGCTCAAATTACAGAGGTATAAGTTTGTTGAGTATTCCTGGTAAATCATATGGGAGGGTATTGATTGAGAGGGTGAAGGCATGTACAGAGCATCAGATTGGGGAAGAGCTGTGTGGTTTCAGAAGTGGTAGAGGATGTGTGGATCAGTTGTTTGCTTTGAAGAATGTATGTGAGAAATACTTAGAAAAGCAAATGGATTTGTATGTAGCATTTATGGATCTGGAGAAGGCATATGATAGAGTTGATAGAGATGCTCTGTGGAAGGTATTAAGAATATATGGTGTGGGAGGCAAGTTGTTAGAAGCAGTGAAAAGTTTTTATCGAGGATGTAAGGCATGTGTACGTGTAGGAAGAGAGGAAAGTGATTGGTTCTCAGTGAATGTAGGTTTGCGGCAGGGGTGTGTGATGTCTCCATGGTTGTTTAATTTGTTTATGGATGGGGTTGTTAGGGAGGTAAATGCAAGAGTTTTGGAAAGAGTGGCAAGTATGAAGTCTGTTGGGGATGAGAGAGCTTGGGAAGTGAGTCAGTTGTAGTTCGCTGATGATACAGCGCTGGTGGCTGATTCATGTGAGAAACTGCAGAAGCTGGTGACTGAGTTTGGTAAAGTGTGTGGAAGAAGAAAGTTAAGAGTAAATGTGAATAAGAGCAAGGTTATTAGGTACAGTAGGGTTGAGGGTCGTCAATTGGGAGGTGAGTTTGAATGGAGAAAAACTGGAGGAAGTGAAGTGTTTTAGATATCTGGGAGTGGATCTGGCAGCGGATGGAACCATGGAAGCGGAAGTGGATCATAGGGTGGGGGAGGGGGCGAAAATTCTAGGGAGCCTTGAAGAATGTGTGGAAGTCGAAAACATTATCTCGGAAAGCAAAAATGGGTATGTTTGAAGGAATAGTGGTTCCAACAATGTTGTATGGTTGCGAGGCGTGGGCTATGGATAGAGTTGTGCGCAGGAGGATGGATATGCTGGAAATGAGATGTTTGAGGACAATGTGTGGTGTGAGGTGGTTTGATCGAGTGAGTAACATAAGGGTAAGAGAGATGTGTGGAAATAAAAAGAGCGTGGTTGAGAGAGCAGAAGAGGGTGTTTTGAAGTGGTTTGGGCACATGGAGAGGATGAGTGAGGAAAGATTGACCAAGAGGATATATGTGTCGGAGGTGGAGGGAGCAAGGAGAAGAGGGAGACCAAATTGGAGGTGGAAAGATGGAGTGAAAAAGATTTTGTGTGATCGGGGCCTGAACATGCAGGAGGGTGAAAGGAGGGCAAGGAATAGAGTGAATTGGAGCGATGTGGTATACCGGGGTTGACGTGCTGTCAGTGGATTGAATCAAGGCATGTGAAGTGTCTGGGGTAAACCATGGAAAGCTGTGTAGGTATGTATATTTGCGTGTGTGGACGTATGTATATACATGTGTATGGGGGGGGGGGGTTGGGCCATTTCTTTCGTCTGTTTCCTTGCGCTACCTCGCAAACGCGGGAGACAGCGACAAAGTATAAAAAAAATAAATATATATATATATATATATATATATATATATATATATATATATATATATATATATATATATATATATATATATATATATATATATATTTTTTATTTTTTTATTACCAGCTTCTGCAGTTTCTCACATGAATCAGCCACCAGCGCTGTATCATCAGCGAACAACAACTGACTCACTTCCCAAGCTCTCTCATCCCCAACAGACTTCATACTTGCCCCTCTTTCCAAAACTCTTGCATTTACCTCCCTAACAACCCCATCCATAAACAAATTAAACAACCATGGAGACATCACACACCCCTGCCGCAAACCTACATTCACTGAGAACCAATCACTTTCCTCTCTTCCTACACGTACACATGCCTTACATCCTCGATAAAAACTTTTCACTGCTTCTAACAACTTTCCTCCCACACCATATATTCTTAATACCTTCCACAAAGCATCTCTATCAACTCTATCATATGCCTTCTCCAGATCCATAAATGCTACATACAAATCCATTTGCTTTTCTAAGTATTTCTCACATACATTCTTCAAAGCAAACACCTGATCCACACATATATATATATATATATATATATATATATATATATATATATATATATATATATATATATATATATATATATATATATATATATATATATATATATATATATATATATATATATATATTCCTATGAGTACACGGGGAAAATGAAACACGAAAAGTTCCCAAGTGCACTTTCATGTAATAATATCATCAGGGGAGACAAAAGAGAGAAATATAACAGTCAGATGATATACATCGAAGAGACGAAGCTAGGGCGCCATTTGGTAAACATGTGATTGTCCAAAACAATGGTATGTTTTGGACATTATATATATATATATATATATATATATATATATATATATATATATATATATATATATATATATATATATAATATATATATATATATATATATGTATATATATATATATATATATATATATATATATATATATATATATATATATATATATATATATATATATATATATATATATATATATATATACATATATATATATATATATATATATATATATATATATATATATATATATATATATATATATATATATATATATATATATACATATATATATATATATATATATATATATATATATATATATATATATATATATATATATATATATATATATATATATATATATATATATATATATATATATATATACATACGTATTATCATACTTTGTCGCTGTCTTCCACATTAGCGAGGTAGCGCAAGGAAACAGACGAAAGAATGCCCTAACCCACCCACGTACACATGTATATACATACACGTCCACACACGCACATACACATACCTATACATTTCGATGTATGCATATATATACACACACAGACATATACATATATACATATGTACATAATTCATACTTGCTGCCTTTATTCATTCTCGTCGCCACCTCGCCACACATGAAATAACAACCCCCTCCCCCTCATGTGCGCGAGGTAGCGCTAGCAAAAGACAACAAAGGCCACATTCGTTCACACTCAGTCTCTAGCTGTCATGTAATAATGCACCGAAACCACAACTCCCTTTCCACATCCAGGCCCCACAGAGCTTTCCATGGTTTACCCCAAACGCTTTACATGCCCTGGTTCAATCCATTAACAGCACGTCGTCCCCGGTATACCACATCGTTCCAATTCACTTTATTCCTGCAAGCCTTTCACCCTCCTGCATGTTCAGGCCCTGATCGCTCAAAATCTTTTTCACTCCATCCTTCCACCTCCAATTTGGTCTCCCACTTCTCCTCGTTTCCCTCCACCTCTGACACATATATCCTCTTGGTCAATCTTTCCTCACTCATTCTCTCCATGTGACCAAACCATTGGTCTATGGTCTGGGGGACGCCCTCTGTTCGTGGTCTGAGGAACTAGAGATATCCAGTTATAGGACCATCTCGTTGGTCCACACAGGCCGTCTTAACTCCCGCCCTCAGTGCTGACGCCACCACATCCTCCACTTTCCTCACCCAGGAAGTTACTGCAAACTTGACGACCGCTGACCTCACGCCAGGTCATGCAGTTAACCTGGTTCTAGTCTTGGTTCATCCTGCCTGACCCATCCTGGGTCCAGGTTACCTGGTGTCGTAGTTACTGATGGAGAAGTCATGCAACACCTCCCCCAGCAGGGTGAGAGGGAGGCTGGTGGTCCTGCCCCTCCCTCATCTAGAAGTGGCTTCCTTCTGGTGGTCCTGCCCCTCCCTCATCTAGAAGTGGCTGCCTTCTGGTCGTCCTGCCCCTCCCTCATCTAGAAGTGGCTGCCTTCTGGTGGTCTGCCCCTCCCTCATCTAGAAGTGGCTGCCTTCTGGTGGTCCTGCCCCTCCCTCATCTAGAAGTGGCCTCCTTCTGGTGGTCCTGCCCCTCCCTCATCTAGAAGTGGCCTCCTTCTGGTGGTCCTGCCCCTCCCTCATCTAGAAGTGGCTTCCTTCTGGTGGCCCTGCCCCTCCCTCATCTAGAAGTGGCTTCCTTCTGGTGGCCCTACCCCTCCCTCATCTAGAAGTGGCTTCCTTCTGGTGGTCCTGCCCCTCCCTCATCTAGAAGTGGCCTCCTTCTGGTGGTCCTGCCCCTCCCTCATCTAGGAGTGGCTTCCTTCTGGTGGCCCTGCCCCTCCCTCATCTAGAAGTGGCTTCCTTCTGGTGGTCCTGCCCCTCCCTCATCTAGAAGTGGCTGCCTTCTGGTGGCCCTGCCCCTCCCTCATCTAGAAGTGGCTTCCTTCTGGTGGCCCTGCCCCTCCTTCATCTAGAAGTGGCTTCCTTCTGGTGGCCCTGCCCCTCACTCATCTAGAAGTGGCTTCCTTCTGGTGGCCCTGCCCCTCCCTCATCTAGAAGTGGCTTCCTTCTGGTGTCCCTGCCCCTCCCTCATCTAGAAGTGGCGTCCCTCTTGTGGTCCTGCCCCTCCCTCATCTAGAAGTGGATTCCTTCTGGTGTCCCTGCCCCTCCCTCATCTAGAAGTGGCTGCCTTCTGGTGTTCCTGCCCCTCCCTCATCTAGAAGTGGCTTCCTTCTGGTGGTCTTGCCCCTCGCTCATCTAGAAGTGGCTGCCTTCTGGTGTCCCTGCCCCTCCCTCATCTAGAAGTGGCTTCCCTCTGGTGGTCCTGCCCCTCGCTCATCTAGAAGTGGATTCCTTCTGGTGGCCCTGCCCCTCCCTCATCTAGAAGTGGATTCCTTCTGGTGGCCCTGCCCCTCCCTCATCTAGAAGTGGCTGCCTTCTGGTGGCCCTGCCCCTCCCTCATCTAGAAGTGGCTTCCTTCTGGTGGTCCTGCCCCTCCCTCATCTAGAAGTGGCTGCCTTCTGGTGGCCCTGCCCCTCCCTCATCTAGAAGTGGCTGCCTTCTGGTGGCCCTGCCCCTCCCTCATCTAGAAGTGGCTGCCTTCTGGTGGTCCTGCCCCTCGCTCATCTAGAAGTGGCTGCCTTCTGGTGGCCCTGCCCCTCCCTCATCTAGAAGTGGCTTCCTTCTGGTGGCCCTGCCCCTCCCTCATCTAGAAGTGGCTTCCTTCTGGTGGTCCTGCCCCTCCGTCATCTAGAAGTGGCTTCCTTCTGGTGGCCCTGCCCCTCCCTCATCTAGAAGTGGCTTCCTTCTGGTGGCCCTGCCCCTCCCTCATCTAGAAGTGGCTTCCTTCTGGTGGTCCTGCCCCTCGCTCATCTAGAAGTGGCTTCCTTCTGGTGGTCCTGCCCCTCCCTCATCTAGAAGTGGCTTCCTTCTGGTGGCCCTGCCCCTCCCTCATCTAGAAGTGGCTTCCTTCTGGTGGCCCTGCCCCTCCCTCATCTAGAAGTGGCTTCCTTCTGGTGGTCCTGCCCCTCGCTCATCTAGAAGTGGCTTCCTTCTGGTGGTCCTGCCCCTCCCTCATCTAGAAGTGGCTTCCTTCTGGTGGCCCTGCCCCTCCCTCATCTAGAAGTGGCTTCCTTCTGGTGGTCCTGCCCCTCGCTCATCTAGAAGTGGCTTCCTTCTGGTGGCCCTGCCCCTCCCTCATCTAGAAGTGGCTGCCTTCTGGTGGCCCTGCCCCTCCCTCATCTAGAAGTGGCTTCCTTCTGGTGGTCCTGCCCCTCACTCATCTAGAAGTGGCTTCCTTCTGGTGGTCCTGCCCCTCCCTCATCTAGAAGTGGCTTCCTTCTGGTGGCCCTGCCCCTCCCTCATCTAGAAGTGGCTTCCTTCTGGTGGTCCTGCCCCTCCCTCATCTAGAAGTGGCTTCCTTCTGGTGGCCCTGCCCCTCCCTCATCTAGAAGTGGCTTCCTTCTGGTGGCCCTGCCCCTCCCTCATCTAGAAGTGGCTTCCTTCTGGTGGTCCTGCCCCTCCCTCATCTAGAAGTGGCTTCCTTCTGGTGTCCCTGCCCCTCCCTCATCTAGAAGTGGCTTCCTTCTGGTGGTCCTGCCCCTCCCTCATCTAGAAGTGGCTTCCTTCTGGTGGCCCTGCCCCTCCCTCATCTAGAAGTGGCTGCCTTCTGGTGGCCCTGCCCCTCCCTCATCTAGAAGTGGCTGCCTTCTGGTGGTCCTGCCCCTCGCTCATCCAGAAGTGGCTGCCTTCTGGTGGCCCTGCCCCTCCCTCATCTAGAAGTGGCTTCCTTCTGGAAGGTGAAGAATGTAGTCGTAAAATCATTTGGTGTTGCAGCAGGAGGGAATGAGTGAGGGGCAAGGCTGCGTAAGATCCCATTACATTACGGTCACTGCCTCTCATGCTGTGGATAGTCATGCCTCTCTTGCTGTGGTGATGGTGGTGATGGTGGTGATGGTGGTGATGGTGGTGATGGTGGGGATGGTGGTGATGGTGGTGATGGTGGGGATGGTGGTGATGGTGGGGATGGTGGTGATGGTGGTGATGGTGGTGATGGTGGGGATGGTGGTGATGGTGGTGATGGTGGGGATGGTGGTGATGGTGGTGATGGTGGGGATGGTGGTGATGGTGGTGATGGTGGTGATGGTGGTGATGGTGGGGATGGTGGTGATGGTGGTGATGGTGGTGATGGTGGGGATGGTGGTGATGGTGGGGATGGTGGTGATGGTGGTGATGGTGGTGATGGTGGGGATGGTGGGGATGGTGGTGATGGTGGGGATGGTGGGTGGGGATGGTGGGGATGGTGGTGATGGTGGTGATGGTGGGGATGGTGGTGATGGTGGGGATGGTGGTGATGGTGGTGATGGTGGTGATGGTGGGGATGGTGGGGATGGTGGGGATGGTGGGTGGGGATGGTGGGGATGGTGGTGATGGTGGGGATGGTGGTGATGGTGGGGATGGTGGGGATGGTGGTGATGGTGGGGATGGTGGGGATGGTGGTGATGGTGGGGATGGTGGGTGGGGATGGTGGGGATGGTGGTGATGGTGGGGATGGTGGTGATGGTGGTGATGGTGGGGATGGTGGTGATGGTGGTGATGGTGGTGATGGTGGGGATGGTGGTGATGGTGGTGATGGTGGTGATGGTGGTGATGGTGGTGATGGTGGTGATGGTGGTGATGGTGGTGATGGTGGGGATGGTGGGGATGGTGGTGATGGTGGGGATGGTGGTGATGGTGGTGATGGTGGTGATGGTGGTGATGGTGGGGATGGTGGTGATGGTGGGGATGGTGGTGATGGTGGGGATGGTGGTGATGGTGGTGATGGTGGGGATGGTGGTGATGGTGGGGATGGTGGGGATGGTGGTGATGGTGGTGATGGTGGGGATGGTGGTGATGGTGGGGATGGTGGTGATGGTGGGGATGGTGGGGGATGGTGGGGATGGTGGTGATGGTGGGGATGGTGGGGATGGTGGTGATGGTGGGGATGGTGGGGATGGTGGGGATGGTGGGGATGGTGGTGATGGTGGTGATGGTGGTGATGGTGGGGATGGTGGTGATGGTGGGGATGGTGGGGATGGTGGGGATGGTGGTGATGGTGGGGATGGTGGGGATGGTTGTGATGGTGGTGATGGTGGTGATGGTGTGATGGTGGGGATGGTGGTGATGGTGGGGATGGTGGGGATGGTGGTGATGGTGGGGATGGTGGTGATGGTGGTGATGGTGGTGATGGTGGTGATGGTGGGTGGTGATGGTGGGGATGGTGGTGATGGTGGTGATGGTGGTAATGGTGGGTGGGGATGGTGGTGATGGTGGTGAAGGTGGTGATGGTGGTGATGGTGGTGATGGTGGTGATGGTGGGTGGGGATGGTGGTGATGGTGGTGATGGTGGGTGGTGATGGTGGGGATGGTGGTGATGGTGGTGATGGTGGTAATGGTGGGTGGGGATGGTGGTGATGGTGGTGATGGTGGTGATGGTGGTGATGGTGGGGATGGTGGTGATGGTGGGTGGGGATGGTGGTGATGGTGGTGATGGTGGTGATGGTGGGGATGGTGGTGGTGTGTGGGGTTGGTGGTGATGGGGGTGAGGTGGTGAGGTGGGTGATGGGGGTGGTGTGTGATGGTGTGGGTGGTTTGATGTGGGATGGTGGTGATGGTGGGGGTGATGGTTGGTGTGTGGATGTGGGAAGGTGGTGAGGTGGGATGGTGGTGATGGTGGTATGGTGGGATGGTGGGATGGTGGTGATGGTGGGGGGTGGGTGATGGTGGGATGAGTGGGATTGGAGGGGGAATGGTTGGTGATGTGGGGATGGTTGTGAGGGGATGGTGTAGGTGATGGTGGGATGGTGGGATAGGTGTGGATGGTGGGTGATGGTGGTGGGGATTGGATGGTGGGAGGGTGGTGATGTTGTGAGGTGGTGATGGTGGGGTGTGGGGATGGTGGTGATGGTGGGATGGTGGGGATGGTGGGGATGTGGTGATGTGGGAGGTGGTATGGTGGGAAGGGGTGATGGTGGGATGGTGTGATGGTGGGGATGGTGGTGATGGTGGGATGGTGGGTGGGGATGGTGGGGATGGTGGTGATGGTGGGTGGTGGGATGGTGGTGATGGTGGTGATGGTGGGGATGGTGGGGATGGTGGGGATGGTTGTGATGGTGGTGATGGTGGTGGTGATGGTGGGATGGTGTGA
Organism: Panulirus ornatus; assembly: GCF_036320965.1. Classification (NCBI taxonomy): domain Eukaryota; kingdom Metazoa; phylum Arthropoda; class Malacostraca; order Decapoda; family Palinuridae; genus Panulirus; species Panulirus ornatus. Next base: position 26,063,399 of record NC_092228.1, read on the forward strand.
TGGTGGGGATGGTGGTGATGGTGGGGATGGTGGGTGATGGTGGTGATGGTGGGGATGGTGTGATGGTGGTGATGGTGTGATGGTGGTGATGGTGGGGATGGTGGTGATGGTGGGATGGTGGGGATGGTGGTGATGGTGGGATGGTGGTGATGGTGGTGATGGTGGTGATGGTGGTGATGGTGGGGATGGTGGTGATGGTGGTGATGGTGGTATGGTGGGTGGGGATGGTGGTGATGGTGGTGATGGTGGTGATGGTGGGGATGGTGGTGATGGTGGGTGGGGATGGTGGTGATGGTGGTGATGGTGGTGATGGTGGGTGGTGATGGTGGGGATGGTGGTGATGGTGGTGATGGTGGTAATGGTGGGTGGGGATGGTGGTGATGGTGGTGATGGTGGTGATGGTGGTGATGGTGGGGATGGTGGTGATGGTGGGTGGGATGGTGGTGATGGTGGTGATGGTGGTGATGGTGGGGATGGTGGTGATGGTGGGGTTGGTGGTGATGGTGGTGATGGTGGTGATGGTGGTGATGGTGGGGATGGTGGTGATGGTGGTGATGGTGGTGATGGTGGGGATGGTGGTGATGGTGATGGTGGTGGTGATGGTGGTGATGGTGGTGATGGTGGGGATGGTGGTGATGGTGGTGATGGTGGGGATGGTGGTGATGGTGGGGATGTGGTGATGGTGGTGATGGTAGTGATGGTGGTGATGGTGGTGATGGTGGGATGGTGGGTGATGGTTGTGATGGTGGGGATGGTGGTTGATGGTGGTGATGGTGGGGATGGTGGTGATGGTGGGGATGGGTGGTGATGGTGGTGATGGTGGTGATGGTGGGGATGGTGGTGATGGGTGGTGATGGTGGTGATGGTGGGTGATGGTGGTGATGGTGGTGATGGTGGTGATGGTGGTGATGGTGGGATGGTGGTGATGAGTGGTGGGTTGGTGGTGATGGTGGTTGATGGGGTGGTGATGGTGGTGATGGTGGGCTGATGGTGGTGATGGTGGTGATGGTGGTGATGGTGGGGATGGTGGTGATGGTGATGGTGGTGGTGATGGTGGTGATGGTGGTGATGGTGGGGATGGTGGTGATGGTGGTGATGGTGGGGATGGTGGTGATGGTGGGGATGGTGGTGATGGTGGTGATGGTAGTGATGGTGGTGATGGTGGTGATGGTGGGGATGGTGGTGATGGTTGTGATGGTGGGGATGGTGGTGATGGTGGTGATGGTGGGGATGGTGGTGATGGTGGGGATGGTGGTGATGGTGGTGATGGTGGTGATGGTGGGATGGTGGTGATGGTGGTGATGGTGGTGATGGTGGGGATGGTGGTGATAGGTGGTGTTGGTGGTGATGGTGGTGATCGGTGGGGATGGTGGTGATGGTTGTGATGGTGGGGATGGTGGTGATGGTGGTGATGGTGGGGATGGTGGGGATGGTGGTGATGGTGGTGATGGTGGTGATGGTGGAGATGTTGGGGATGGTGGTGATGGTGGTGATGGTGGGGATGGTGGTGATGGTGGGGATGGTGGTGATGGTGGTGATGGTGGTGATGGTGGTGATGGTGGGGATGGTGGTGATGGTGGTGATGGTGGGGATGGTGGGGATGGTGGTGGTGATGGTGATGGTGGTGGCGCCGTAGATGGATGGCGACAGTGTTCATCTCTTATTATTGAATTTGGACATATCAGCCATGGTCTTGTTCACCTCAGTCCCTCCCCTGTGGCTTGCTGGAGGCCCACACCACCAGACCACTCCAACACAACCATCCCTCCAACACCAGCAGCTGGGGCCAGACATCACCAGCTCCTCCAACACCAGCAGCTGGGGCCAGACATCACCAGCTCCTCCAACAGCCATGCCCTCCACACGATCTCTGAGTGTCAGCCATGCCACCCAGGTCACACACGATCCCTGAGTGTTAGCTATGACACCCAGGTCACACACGATCCCTGAGTGTCAGCCATACCACCCAGGTCACACACGATCAATAAGTGTCAGCCATGCCACCCAGGTCACACACGATCCCTAAGTGTCAGCCATGCCACCCAGGTCACACACGATCAATAATAGTCAGCCATGCCACCCAGGTCACACACGATCCCTGAGTGTTAGCTATGACACCCAGGTCACACACGATCCCTGAGTGTCAGCCATGCCACCCAGGTCACACACGATCCCTGAGTGTTAGCTATGACACCCAGGTCACACACGATCCCTAAGTGTCAGCCATACCACCCAGGTCACACACGATCAATAAGTGTCAGCCATGCCACCCAGGTCACACACGATCCCTAAGTGTCAGCCATGCCACCCAGGTCACACACGATCAATAATAGTCAGCCATGCCACCCAGGTCACACACGATCCCTGAGTGTTAGCTATGACACCCAGGTCACATACGATCCCTGAATGTCAGCCATGCCACCCAGGTCACACACGATCAATAAGTGTAAGCCATGCCACCCAGGTCACACACGATCCCTAAGTGTCAGCCATTCCACCCAGGTCACACACGATCAATAATAGTCAGCCATGCCACCCAGGTCACACACGATCCCTAAGTGTCAGCCATGCCACCCAGGTCACACACGATCAATAAGTGTCAGCCATGCCACCCAGGTCACACACGATCAATAAGTGTCAGCCATGCCACCCAGGTCACACACGATCCCTAAGTGTCAGCCATGCCACGCAGGTCACACACGATCAATAAGTGTCAGCCACGCCACCCAGGTCACACACGATCCCTGAGTGTTAGCTATGACACCCAGGTCACACACGATCCCTGAGTGTCAGCCATACCACTCAGGTCACACACGATCAATAAGTGTCAGCCATGCCACCCAGGTCACACATGTTCACTAAGTTTCAGCCATGCCACCCAGGTCACACACGATCCCTAGGTGTCAGCCATGTCACCCAGGTCACACACGATCCCTGAGTGTTAGCTATGACACCCAGGTCACACACGATCCCTGAGTGTCACCCATACCATCCAGGTCACGCACGACCCCTAAGTGTCAGCCATACCACCCAGGTCACACACGATCCCTAAGCGTCAGCCATGTCACCCAGGTTACACACGATCCCTGAGTGTTAGCTATGACACCCAGGTCACGCACGATCCCTGAGTGTCAGCCATACCACCCAGGTCACACATGATGGTTTATATACACCAGTCAACTAGTTATATATATATATATATATATATATATATATATATATATATATATATATATATATATATATATATATATATATATATATATATATATATATATTATCCCTGGGGATAGGGGAGAAAGAATACTTCCCACGTATTCCCTGCGTGTCGTAGAAGGCGAATAAAAGGGAGGGAGCGGGGGGCTGGAAATCCTCCCCTCTCGTTTTTAATTTTCCAAAAGAAGGAACAGAGAAGGAGGCCAAGTGAGAATATTCCCTCAAAGGCTCAGTCATCTGTTCTTAACGCTACCTCGCTAACGCGCGGGAAATGGCGAATAGTATATATATATATATATATATATATATATATATATATATATATATATATATATATATATATATATATATATATATATTTTTTTTTTTTTTTTTTGCTTTGTCGCTGTCTCCCGCGTTTGCGAGGTAGCGCAAGGAAACGACGAAAGAAATGGCCCAACCCACCCCCATACACATGTATATACATACGTCCACACACGCAAATATACATACCTACACAGCTTTCCATGGTTTACCCCAGACGCTTCACATGCCACGATTCAATCCACTGACAGCACGTCAACCCCGGTATACCACATCGCTCCAATTAACTCTATTCCTTGCCCTCCTTTCACCCTCCTGCATGTTCAGGCCCCGATCACACAAAATCTTTTTCACTCCATCTTTCCACCTCCAATTTGGTCTCCCTCTTCTCCTCGTTCCCTCCACCTCCGACACATATATCCTCTTGGTCAATCTTTCCTCACTCATTCTCTCCATGTGCCCAAACCACTTCAAAACACCCTCTTCTGCTCTCTCAACCACGCTCTTTTTATTTCCACACATCTCTCTTACCCTTACGTTACTTACTCGATCAAACCACCTCACACCACACATTGTCCTCAAACATCTCATTTCCAGCACATCCATCCTCCTGCGCACAACTCTATCCATAGCCCACGCCTCGCAACCATACAACATTGTTGGAACCACTATTCCTTCAAACATACCCATTTTTGCTTTCCGAGATAATGCTCTCGACTTCCACACATTTTTCAAGGTTCCCAGAATTTTCGCCCCCTCCCCCACCCTATGATCCACTTCCGCTTCCATGGTTCCATCCGCTGCCAGATCCACTCCCAGATATCTAAAACACTTCACTTCCTCCAGTTTTTCTCCATTCAAACTCACCTCATATATATATATGGTAGAGGATGTGTGGATCAGGTGTTTGCTTTGAAGACTGTATGTGAGAAATACTTAGAAAAGCAAATGGATTTGTATGTAGCATTTATGGATCTGGAGAAGGCATATGATAGAGTTGATAGAGATGCTCTGTGGAAGGTATTAAGAATATATGTTGTGGGTGGCAAGTTGTTAGAAGCAGTGAAAAGTTTTTATCGAGGATGTAAGGCATGTGTACGTGTAGGAAGAGAGGAAAGTGATTGGTTCTCAGTGAATGTAGGTTTGCGGCAGGTGTGTGTGATGTCTTCATGGTTGTTTGATTTGTTTATGGATGGGGTTGTTAGGGAGGTGAATGCAAGAGTTTTGGAAAGAGGGGCAAGTATGCAGTCTGTTGTGGATGACAGAGCTTGGGAAATGAGTCAGTTGTTGTTCGCTGATGGTACAGCACTGGTGGCTGATTCGTGTGAGAAACTGCAGAAGCTGGTGACTGAGTTTAGTAAAGTGTGTGAAAGAAGAAAGTTAAGAGTAAATGCGAATAAGAGCAAGGTTATTAGGTACAGTAGGGTTAAGGGTCAAGTCAATTGGGAGGTAAGTTTGAATGGAGAAAAACTGGAGGAAGTGAAGTGTTTTAGATATCTGGGAGTGGATCTGGCATCGGATGGAACCATGGAAGCGGAAGTGAATCATAGGGTGGGGGAGGGGTCGAAAACCCTGGGAGCCTTGAAGAATGTGTGGAAGTCGAGAACATTATCTCGGAAAGCAAAAATGGGTATGTTTGAAGGAATAGTGGTTCCAACAATGTTATATGGTTGCGAGGCGTGGGTTATGGATAGAGTTGTGCGCTGGAGGGTGGATGTGCTGGAAATGAGATGTTTGAGGACAATATGTGGTGTGCGGTGGTTTGATCGAGTAAGTAATGTAAGGGTAAGAGAGATGTGTGGAAATAAAAAGAGTGTGGTTGAGAGAGCAGAAGAGGGTGTTTTGAAATGGTTTGGGCACATGGAGAGAATGAGTGAGGAAAGATTGACCAAGAGGATATATGTGTCGGAGGTGGAGGGAACGAGGAGAAGTGGGAGACCAAATTGGAGGTGGAAAGATGGAGTGAAAAAGATTTTGAGTGATCGGGGCCTGAACATGCAGGAGTGTGAAAGGCGGGCAAGAAATAGAGTGAATTGGATCGATATGGTATAATGGGGTTGACGTGCTGTCAGTGGATTGAATCAGGGCATGTGAAGCGTCTGGGGTAAACCATGGAAAGTTGTGTGGGGACTGGATGTGGAAAGGGAGCTGTGGTTTCGGGCATTATTGCATGGCAGCTAGAGACTGAGTGTGAACGAATGGGGCCTTTGTTGTCTTTTCCTAGCGCTACCTCGCACACATAAGGGAGGAGGGGGATGGTATTCCACGTGTGGCGAGGTGGCGATGGGAATGAATTAAGGCAGACAGTATGAATTGTGTGCATGGGTATATATGTATGTGTCTGTGTGCTGTATATATATGTGTACATTGAAATGTATAGGTATGTATATTTGCGTGTGTGGACGTGTATGTATATACATGTGTATGGGGGTGGGTTGGGCCATTTCTTTCGTCTGTTTCCTTGCGCTACCTCGCAAACGCGGGAGACAGCGACAAAGCAAAATAAACATAAAATATATATATATATATATATATATATATATATATATATATATATATATATATATATATATATATATATACTGGAAAGTATAACGTAGAGATAAAGAGCAGAATATGTGAGCCCTTGCACAGAGAGAGAGAGAGAGAGAGAGAGAGAGAGAGAGAGAGAGAGAGAGAGAGAGAGAGAATCATGATAATGTAACAGGAGTATACGTTGTTAGATCTGTCATGAGGATATATTAGAAGGTAAAGCTATGTAACGTAACATGTACGTCACACTCCAATATTTGCCCTGGGCTCCTGTAACGTAACATGTACGTCACGCTACAATCTTTGCCCTGGGCTCCTGTAACAATAGTAAGGAAATACGTTACAAACATGTTGCCAGTCACACACACACACACTATATTGTCTCCCCCAACCCCCCCCCCCTTACCTCCCACAGCGCCAGTGTTGGAGCAATAAACTGTACTATCCCCCCCACCCACCCACGCTGAGGCCAATGTTGGAGCAACAAAACTATACTCCCCCCACCCCCCCCCCCGCCCCCTGCGCCAGTGTTGGAGATATAAACTGTGCTCCCCCTACCCCCCCCCCCGGGGAAGGCGAATGTTACAGCAACATACTGTACTACCCACATTCGGAAGAATGTTAGGACAACATACGGCACTATCTCCCCTGGACGAATGTTAGAACAGTGTTATTACCCCTGGACGAATGTTAGAACAGTGTTATCTCCCCTGGACGAATGTTAGAACAGTGTTATCTCCCCTGGACGAATGTTAGAACAGTGTTATCTCCCCTGGACGAATGTTAGAACAGTGTTATTACCCCTGGACGAATGTTAGAACAGTGTTATCTCCCCTGGACGAATGTTAGAACAGTGTTATCTCCCCTGGACGAATGTTAGAACAGTGTTATTACCCCTGGACGAATGTTAGAACAGTGTTATCTCCCCTGGACGAATGTTAGAACAGTGTTATCTCCCCTGGACGAATGTTAGAACAGTGTTATTACCCCTGGACGAATGTTAGAACAGTGTTATCTCCCCTGGACGAATGTTAGAACAGTGTTATCTCCCCTGGACGAATGTTAGAACAGTGTTATTACCCCTGGACGAATGTTAGAACAGTGTTATCTCCCCTGGACGAATGTTAGAACAGTGTTATCTCCCCTGGACGAATGTTAGAACAGTGTTATTACCCCTGGACGAATGTTAGAACAGTGTTATTACCCCTGGACGAATGTTAGAACAGTGTTATTACCCCTGGACGAATGTTAGAACAGTGTTATCTCCCCTGGACGAATGTTAGAACAGTGTTATCTCCCCTGGACGAATGTTAGAACAGTGTTATCTCCCCTGGACGAATGTTAGAACAGTGTTATTACCCCTGGACGAATGTTAGAACAGTGTTATTACCCCTGGACGAATGTTAGAACAGTGTTATCTCCCCTGGACGAATGTTAGAACAGTGTTATCTCCCCTGGACGAATGTTAGAACAGTGTTATTACCCCTGGACGAATGTTAGAACAGTGTTATTACCCCTGGACGAATGTTAGAACAGTGTTATCTCCCCTGGACGAATGTTAGAACAGTGTTATCTCCCCTGGACGAATGTTAGAACAGTGTTATCTCCCCTGGACGAATGTTAGAACAGTGTTATTACCCCTGGACGAATGTTAGAACAGTGTTATTACCCCTGGACGAATGTTAGAACAGTGTTATCTCCCCTGGACGAATGTTAGAACAGTGTTATCTCCCCTGGACGAATGTTAGAACAGTGTTATCTCCCCTGGACGAATGTTAGAACAGTGTTATCTCCCCTGGACGAATGTTAGAACAGTGTTATCTCCCCTGGACGAATGTTAGAACAGTGTTATCTCCCTTAGACGAATGTTAGAACAGTGTTATCTCCCTTAGACGAATGTTAGAACAGTCAACACACTGTAGGACCTGACATGTGTGGCATCAGTAAACTGAACAAGTTAATCCCAATGTTAAACTGTATATAAAAACCTAAACTGATCAAGTTAACATCTGATGTTAAACTGTATATAGAGAGAGGTAAACCAGTTGTTCTTCCTTGTGTTATGAGTGAAACAGCACAGACGACCCACCTGGATCTGTACTGCAGGTTCTGAACGACGCGCCCCTCCTGCCGGAGGACTCGGACCACAAGCAGATGCCGCTCTTGATGGAGTCGCCCCAGTGTGTCCTGTTCGGCACCTTCATGATCTGGTTCGCCTCTATCACCATCAACCTTGGACCCACCTTCCTCTCTGGTGCTCTGGCTGCCAATATTGACCAGGTCGGTGTACGCCCTCCCTCCCTCCTCCCTCTCTGTACCTATGTATGTATGTATGTACGTATGTATGTATGTATCTGTGTGTATAGTACAGGATCTATGCATAGATGTATATACGTATGTATGTATCTGTGTATATGTACAGGATCTATGCATAGATGTACGTATGTATGTATCTGTGTATAGTACAGGATCTATGCATATATGTATATACGTATGTATGTATTTGTGTATATGTACAGGATGTATGCATAGATATACATAGTTATCTAACTAACCAATTCTACAATATGGAGAGGAACATATACACTTGTATGGATCCATTTCTTGAACTTTTTGTTATGCAATATTCAAATTCATGTGGTTCCCTCCATATATAACTTAGTGTATCATATTTATGCTAATCTTACACCCTGGAAACACATCTTCACTACATATTTAAGAACACTGTTTCCTTAACTTCACAACATGGCCGCTGGTTGTTCTCTCCCTCCATATTTCCCAGAACTGTTCACTGTGTTCATCATGATGTTCTACCCAACACTTGTGATGACCGCAGTTAAGTGAGCCATTTTCATCCTGGGAACAATGTTCTTTATTTTCTTCTGCTTCTTGTTTGTGCCGCTTGTAACGAGGTGGTACAGCCTTGTTAAGAATCCTCTTGACCTAATGTAGGAAGTGAAGAACTGGATGAACATTTGCCACCCATGAACATGAACAAAGTTGTGATGTTTGTCTCAATATTGATGTAAGAAGAAGTTGTTCAACCAAGTGTCTGGTCAACACGTTATCTTACACTTGTTCTACACAAATGTACATAATATTATCTTCAATATTGTTCTGTTTGGGCCAGAAATGTTATGAAATGTAGGGTTGTAGTTGTGTGTTGTAGTAGGTTGTACATAACCAGTGTGTGTGTGTGTACGTCATTCTGCAGGAGCACAACGCACCATCGTGTCCGCTCATAACCGGGCCCTTACGTCACTACGTGCTCAATGTGTTGTGGATTGTGACCAACGTCTTGGTTGTACTGCTCACAGTCTACCACCTCTACAAGTTGTACCGAGATCTCTCTACCTCATCCCTCGAGGCTGTCCGTATTGCCTCCCTCGTCACAACCATGATCAGCGTCACACAACCCCAGAACCAAGGTGAGTGGTCTATCAGCGTCACACAACCCCAGAACCAAGGTGAGTGGTCTATCAGCGTCACACAACCTCAGAACCAAGGTGAGTGGTCTATCAGCGTCACACAACCCCAGAACTAGCCAAGGTGGTTGGTCCATCAGCGTCACACAACCCCAGAACCAAGGTGAGTGGTCCATCAGCATCACACAACCCCAGAACCAAGGTGGGTGGTCCATCAGCGTCACACAACCCCAGAACCAAGGTGAGTGGTCCATCAGCGTCACACAACCCCAGAGCCAAGGTGAGTGGTCCATCAGCGTCACACAACCCCAGAACCAAGGTGGGTGGTCCATCAGCGTCACACAACCCCAGAACCAAGGTGAGTGGTCCATCAGCGTCACACAACCCCAGAACCAAGGTGGGTGGTCCATCAACGTCACACAACCCCAGAACCAAGGTGGGTGGTCCATCAGCGTCACACAACCCCAGAACCAAGGTGGGTGGTCCATCAGCGTCACACAACCCCAGAGCCAAGGTGGTTGGTCCATCAGCGTCACACAACCCCAGAACCAAGGTGGGTGGTCCATCAGCGTCACACAACCCCAGAACCAAGGTGGGTGGTCCATCAGCGTCACACAACCCCAGAACCAAGGTGAGTGGTCCATCAGCGTCAAACAACCCCAGAACCAAGGTGGGTGGTCCATCAGCGTCACACAACCCCAGAACCAAGGCGAGTGGTCCATCAGCGTCACACAACCCCACAACCAAGGTGGGTGGTCCATCAACGTCACACAACCCCAGAACCAAGGTGGGTGGTCCATCAGCGTCACACAACCCCAGAACCAAGGTGGTTGGTCCATCAGCGTCACACAACCCCAGAGCCAAGGTGGTTGGTCCATCAGCGTCACACAACCCCAGAACCAAGGTGGGTGATCCATCAGCGTCACACAACCCCAGAACCAAGGTGGGTGGTCCATCAGCGTCACACAACCCCACAACCAAGGTGAGTGGTCCATCAGCATCACACAACCCCAGAACCAAGGTGGGTGGTCCATCAACGTCACACAACCCCAGAACCAAGGAGGGTGGTCCATCAGCGTCACACAACCCCACAACCAAGGTGAGTGGTCCATCAAAGTCACACAACCCCAGAACCAAGGTGAGTGGTCTATCAGCGTCACACAACCTCAGAACTAAGGTGAGTGGTCTATCAGCGTCACACAACCCCAGAACCAGCCAAGGTGGTTGGTCCATCAGCGTCACACAACCCCAGATCCAAAGGTGAGTGGTCCATCAGCGTCACACAACCCCAGAACCAAGGTGGGTGGTCCATCAGCGTCACACAACCCCAGAACCAAGGTGAGTGGTCCATCAGCGTCACACAACCCCAGAGCCAAGGTGAGTGGTCCATCAGCGTCACACAACCCCAGAACCAAGGTGGGTGGTCCATCAGCGTCACACAACCCCACAACCAAGGTGAGTGGTCCATCAGCGTCACACAACCCCAGAACCAAGGTGGGTGGTCCATCAGCGTCACACAACCCCAGAATCAAGGTGGATGGTCCATCAACGTCACACAACCCCAGAACCAGCCAAGGTGGTTGGTCCATCAACGTCACACAACCCCAGAACCAAGGTGGGTGGTCCATCAGCGTCACACAACCCCAGAACCAAGGTGAGTGGTCCATCAGCGTCACACAACCCCACAACCAAGGTGGGTGGTCCATCAGCGTCACACAACCCCAGAACCAAGGTGAGTGGTCCATCAGCGTCACACAACCCCAGACCCAAGGTGGGTGGTCCATCAGCGTCACACAACCCCAGAACCAAGGTGAGTGGTCCATCAGCGTCACACAACCCCAGAACCAAGGTGGGTGGTTCATCAGCGTCACACAGCCCCAGAACCAAGGTGGGTGGTCCATCAGCGTCACACAACCCCAGAACCAAGGTGGGTGGTCCATCAGCGTCACACAACCCCAGAAGCGGGGTAGGGGTACAGGTGCGTCACACAACCCCAGCAGCGGGGTAGGGGGTAGAAGTGCGTCACACAACCCCAGAAGCGGGGTAGGAGGTAGAAGTGCGTCACACAACCCCAGAAGCGGGGTAGGGGGTAGAAGTGCGTCACACAACCCCAGAAGCGGGGTAGGGGGTACAGGTGCGTCACACAACCCCAGAAGCGGGGTAGGGGGCAGAAGTGCGTCACACAACCCCAGAAGCGGGGTAGGGGGTAGAAGTGCGTCACACAACCCCAGAAGCGGGGTAGGGGTACAGGTGCGTCACACAACCCCAGAAGCGGGGTAGGGGTACAGGTGCGTCACACAACCCCAGAAGCGGGGTAGGGGTACAGGTGCGTCACACAACCCCAGAAGCGGGGTAAGGTGGTAGAAGTGCGTCACACAACTCCAGAAGCGGGGTAGGGGGTAGAAGTGCGTCACACAACCCCAGAAGCGGGGTAAGGGGTACAAGTGCGTCACACAACCCCAGAAGCGGGGTAGGGGTACAGGTGCGTCACACAACCCCAGAAGCGGGGTAAGGGGTACAGGTGCGTCACACAACCCCAGAAGCAGGGTAGGGGGTACAAGTGCGTCACACAACCCCAGAAGCGGGGTAGGGGGTAGAAGTGCGTCACACAACCCCAGAAGCGGGGTAAGGGGTACAAGTTTGTCACACAACCCCAGAAGCGGGGTAAGGGGTACAAGTGCATCACACAACCCCAGAAGCGGGGTAGGGGTAGAAGTGCGTCACACAAACCCAGAAGCGGGGCAAGGGGTACAGGTGCGTCACACAACCCCAGAAGCGGGGTAGGGGGTACAGGTGCGTCACACAACCCCAGAAGCGGGATAGGGGTACAAGTGCGTCACACAACCCCAGAACCGGGGTAGGGGGTACAAGTGCGTCACACAACCCCAGAAGCGGGGTAGGGGGTACAGGTGCGTCACACAACCACAGAAGCGGGGTAGGGGGAAGAAGTGCGTCACACAACCCCAGAAGCGGGGTAAGGGGTACAGGTGCGTCACACAACCCCAGAAGCGGGGTAGGGGGTACAGGTGCGTCACACAACCCCAGAAGCGGGGTAAGGGGTACAGGTGCGTCACACAACCCCAGAAGCGGGGTAGAGGGTACAAGTGCGTCACACAACCCCAGAAGCGGGGTAGGGGGTAGAGGTGCGTCACACAACCCCAGAAGCGGGATAAGGGGTACAGGTGCGTCACACAACCCCAGAAGCGGGGTAGGGGGTACAGGTGCGTTACACAACCCCAGAAGCGGGGTAAGGGGTACAGGTGCGTCACACAACCCCAGAAGCGGGGTAAGGGGTACAAGTGCGTCACAGTGAGGCTGGGTCAGGTGAGGGTGGAGACTGTGACGCGGCTGGGAACAGGTGGACATAACATGATGAATGTGACGGACGATGGTAACGGTACTACCCGGCGTAACATGACCTGACCAACACAGGAACCAGGTATGTATCCATCTACCACAACCTTCTGAACACACACACACACACACACACACACACACACACACACACACACACACACACACACACACACACACATATACACACACACACACAAAAACACACACACACACACACACACACACACACACACACACACACACATACACACACACACACACACACACACACACACACACATACACACACACACACACACACACACACACACACACACACACATACACACACACACACACACACACACACACACACACACACACACACACATCCTCCCCTCCTTTTTTACTACACATCTTACACAACGTAATGTATTCACTAATGATACAACAAATGCCTGGTTATTGTAACATTATATATATATATATATATATATATATATATATATATATATATATATATATATATATATATATATATATATATATATATATATATATATATATATATATTTGTTGTTGTTCGCTGATGATACAGCGCTGGTGGCTGATTCATGTGAGAAACTGCAGAAGCTGGTGACTGAGTTTGGAAAAGTGTGTGGAAGAAGAAAGTTAAGAGTAAATGTGAATAAGAGCAAGGTTATTAGGTACAGTAGGGTTGAGGGTCAAGTCAATTGGGAGGTGAGTTTGAATGGAGAAAAACTGGAGGAAGTGAAGTGTTTTAGATATCTGGGAGTGGATCTGGCAGCGGATGGAACCATGGAAGCGGAAGTGGATCATAGGGTGGGGGAGGGGGCGAAAATCCTGGGGGCCTTGAAGAATGTGTGGAAGTCGAGAACATTATCTCGGAAAGCAAAAATGGGTATGTTTGAAGGAATAGTGGTTCCAACAATGTTGTATGGTTGCGAGGCGTGGGCTATGGATAGAGTTGTGCGCAGGAGGATGGATGTGCTGGAAATGAGATGTTTGAGGACAATGTGTGGTGTGAGGTGGTTTGATCCAGTGAGTAACGTAAGGGTAAGAGAGATGTGTGGAAATAAAAAGAGCGTGGTTGAGAGAGCAGAAGAGGGTGTTTTGAAGTGGTTTGGGCACATGGAGAGGATGAGTGAGGAAAGATTGACCAAGAGGATATATGTGTCGGAGGTGGAGGGAACAAGGAGAAGAGGGAGACCAAATTGGAGGTGGAAAGATGGAGTGAAAAAGATTTTGTGTGATCGGGGCCTGAACATGCAGGAGGGTGAAAGGAGGGCAAGGAATAGAGTGAATTGGAGCGATGTGGTATACCGGGGTTGACGTGCTGTCAGTGGATTGAAGCAGGGCATGTGAAGCGTCTGGGGTAAACCATGGAAAGCTGTGTAGGTATGTATATTTGCGTGTGTGGACGTATGTATATACATGTGTATGGGGGGGGGGGGGGGGTTGGGCCATTTCTTTCGTCTGTTTCCTTGCGCTACCTCGCAAACCTTCAAAACACCCTCTTCTGCTCTCTCAACCACGCTCTTTTTATTTCCACACATCTCTCTTACCCTTACGTTACTCACTCGATCAAACCACCTCACACCACACATTGTCCTCAAACATCTCATTTCCAGCACATCCATCCTCCTGCGCACAACTCTATCCATAGCCCACGCCTCGCAACCATACAACATTGTTGGAACCACTATTCCTTCAAACATACCCATTTTTGCTTTCCGAGATAATGTTGTCGACTTCCACACATTCTTCAAGGCCCCCAGAATTTTCGCCCCCTCCCCCACCCTATGATTCACTTCCGCTTCCATGGTTCCATCCGCTGCCAGATCCACTCCCAGATATCTAAAACACTTCACTTCCTCCAGTTTTCCTCCATTCAAACTCACCTCCCAATTGACTTGACCCTCAACCCTACTGTACCTAATAACCTTGCTCTTATTCACATTTACTCTTAACTTTCTTCTTCCACACACTTTACCAAACTCAGTCACCAGCTTCTGCAGTTTCTCACATGAATCAGCCACCAGCGCTGTATCATCAGCGAACAACAACTGACTCACTTCCCAAGCTCTCTCATCCCCAACAGACTTCATACTTGCCCCTCTTTCCAAAACTCTTGCATTTACCTCCCTAACAACCCCATCCATAAACAAATTAAACAACCATGGAGACATCACACACCCCTGCCGCAAACCTACATTCACTGAGAACCAATCACTTTCCTCTCTTCCTACACGTACATATGCCTTACATCCTCGATAAAAACTTTTCACTGCTTCTAACAACTTTCCTCCCACACCATATATTCTTAATACCTTCCACAGAGCATCTCTATCAACTCTATCATATGCCTTCTCCAGATCCATAAAAGCTACATACAAATCCATTTGCTTTTCTAAGTATTTCTCACATACATTCTTCAAAGCAAACACCTGATCCACACATCCTCTACCACTTCTGAAACCACACTGCTCTTCCCCAATCTGATGCTCTGTACATGCCTTCACCCTCTCAATCAATACCCTCCCATATAATTTACCAGGAATACTCAACAAACTTATACCTCTGTAATTTGAGCACTCACTCTTATCCCCTTTGCCTTTGTACAATGGCACTATGCAAGCATTCCGCCAATCCTCAGGCACCTCACCATGAGTCATACATACATTAAATAACCTTACCAACCAGTCAACAATACAGTCACCACCTTTTTTAATAAATTCCACTGCAATACCATCCACACCTGCTGCCTTGCCGGCTTTCATCTTCCGCAAAGCTTTCACTACCTCTTCTCTACCAAATCATTTTCCCTAACCCTCTCACTTTGCACACCACCTCGACCAAAACACCCTATATCTGCCACTCTATCATCAAACGCATTCAACAAACCTTCAAAATACTCACTCCATCTCCTTCTCACATCACCACTACTTGTTATCACCTCCCCATTTGCGCCCTTCACTGAAGTTCCCATTTGCTCCCTTGTCTTACGCACTTTATTTACCTCCTTCCAGAACATCTTTTTATTCTCGCTAAAATTTAATGATACTCTCTTACCCCAACTCTCATTTGCCCTTTTTTTTCACCTCTTGCACCTTTCTCTTGACCTCCTGTCTCTTTCTTTTATACATCTCCCACTCAATTGCATTTTTTCCCTGCAAAAATCGTCCAAATG
This sequence comes from Panulirus ornatus, assembly GCF_036320965.1. Lineage (NCBI taxonomy): Eukaryota > Metazoa > Arthropoda > Malacostraca > Decapoda > Palinuridae > Panulirus > Panulirus ornatus. Next base: position 26,079,422 of record NC_092228.1, read on the forward strand.
CCTCTCTCTTCTCTTTCACTAATACTCTTACTTCTTCATCCCACCACTCACTACCCTTTCTAATCAACCCACCTCCCACTCTTCTCATGCCACAAGCATCTTTTGCGCAATCCATCACTGATTCCCTAAATACATCCCATTCCTCCCCCACTCCCCTTACTTCCATTGTTCTCACCTTTTTCCATTCTGTACTCAGTCTCTCCTGGTACTTCCTCACACAGGTCTCCTTCCCAAGCTCACTTACTCTCACCACCCTCTTCACCCCAACATTCACTCTTCTTTTCTGAAAACCCATACAAATCTTCACCTTAGCCTCCACAAGATAATGATCAGACATCCCTCCAGTTGCACCTCTCAGCACATTAACATCCAAAAGTCTCTCTTTCGTACGCCTGTCAATTAACACGTAATCCAATAACGCTCTCTGGCCATCTCTCCTGCTTACATAAGTATACTTATGTATATCTCGCTTTTTAAACCAGGTATTCCCAATCATCAGTCCTTTTTCAGCACATAAATCTACAAGCTCTTCACCATTTCCATTTACAACACTGAACACAACCATGTAAACCAATTATTCCCTCAACTGCCACATTACTCACCTTTGCTTTCAAATCACCCATCACTATAACCCGGTCTCGTGCATCAAAACCACTAACACACTCATTCAGCTGCTCCCAAAACACTTGCCTCTCATGATCTTTCTTCTCATGCCCAGGTGTATATGCACCAATAATTACCCACCTCTCTCCATCAACTTTCAGTTTTACCCATATTAATCGAGAATTTACTTTCTTACATTCTATCACATACTCCCACAACTCCTGTTTCAGGAGTATTGCTACTCCTTCCCTTGCTCTTGTCCTCTCACTAACCCCTGACTTTACTCCCCAGACATTCCCAAACCACTCTTCCCCTTTACCCTTGAGCTTCGTTTCACTCAGAGCCAAAACATCCAGGTTCCTTTCCTCAAACATACTACCTATCTCTCCTTTTTTTCACATCTTGGTTATATCCACACACATTTAGGCACCCCACTCTGAGCCTTCGAGGAGGATGAGCACTTCCCGCGTGACTCCTTCTTCTGTTTCCCATTTTAGAAAGTTAATACAAGGAGGGGAGGATTTCCGGCCCCCCGCTCCCGTCCCCTCTAGTCGCTTTCTACGACACGCGAGGAATACGTGGGAAGTATTCTTTCACCCCTATCCCCAGGGATAATATACATATATATATACATATACACATACACACACATACACACGCACACGCACACATACACACACACACACACACATACATATATATACATATGAAAAATGTAAGAAACAATTTAGAAAACTGAAACTTCTAGCTTGAAATGAATGAAAAAAATGAATGTCACATAATGGTTCAACCTCTGGCTATGGAAAAAGGAAATGTATAATTTATTTACACAAACGTCAATAGCAGTTTTCATCAATTTAACCACTGTATCAATAAGCTTCAATGTCTAAGCTACATTTTCCTCCAATTTCACTATTTTCTTGTCAAAACACCATGTATGAAAACTATCACTCCAGTAACACAACTATAAACATTTACTTCCCATTTGAAAAAAAAGAAAAAAAAAAAGGTTCTGGGGAAGTCTGTCTCGATACACTGTGGGACACTCTACCACCTGGCGAGGATTGTGTTGCAATGGTTCTTGATTCACAAACGTAGTAGCATCACTGGTGGGCCAAGGTAGTTCCGCCTGCGAAGAGGCGCTTGTTCACCAGACTTCCTGTGGCCCAGCCTCAAGAGCCATTCTCTGCTGTATGAGGTAGTAAGGCCAGTAGATCAGGTTGAACAACACTCCAGGGAAGAATGTATGTGATTTCATAATCTGACGATGTTATCAAAGATTTTTCAGCTAGCAGATGAAGCTTGATGATGACAGCCTTAATGACCTTGCCAATTTATGTTTAAGCATAAATCTAGCCCAAACAACTAACCAACAACTTTGCTTTCAAAGAGTAAACTCTAATAAAAAATCTAATGTCACCCATTACAAATCACAGAATTCACTTAAATACTCAGTTGTAAAAACAGGAATGCACGACAAAATACTGCGTGATGGAATCTCCAAAGAGCAGTATCTTAGGCCATTTTACAAGTTTTAGTGCTGCCATTATCTTGTAATTTACGGTAATCAGCCAAAATCTTGAGGCTAAGCCAATGATGTCAACATATATATATATATATATATATATATATATATATATATATATATATATATATATATATATATATATATATATATATATATATATATGTATATATATATATATATATATATTCACGTATGTATATACATGTGTATGGGAGTGGGTTGGGCCATTTCTTTCGTCTGTTTCCTTGCGCTACCTCGCAAACGCGGGAGACAGCGACAAAGCAAAAAAAAAAAAAAAAAAAATATTCCCTTGTCTTTGTTGGTAACATTCCTGGTCGTTATCTCTCGGTCGTGATGATGTTAATCATATCAAATCATGTAGTAAGAATGACTGTGACCCTAATGATGATTGTGACCCTGTTGATGACTGTGACCCTGTTGATGACTGTGACCCTAATGATGATTGTGACCCTGTTGATGACTGTGACCCTAATGATGATTGTGACCCTGTTGAGGATTGTGGCCCTGTTGATGACTGTGACCCTAATGATGATTGTGACCCTGTTGATGACTGTGACCCTGTTGATGACTGTGACCCTAATGATGATTGTGACCCTGTTGATGACTGTGACCCTAATGATGATTGTGACCCTGTTGAGGATTGTGGCCCTGTTGATGACTGTGACCCTAATGATGATTGTGACCCTGTTGAGGATTGTGGCCCTAATGATGATTGTGACCCTGTTGAGGATTGTGGCCCTGTTGATGACTGTGACCCTAATGATGATTGTGACCCTGTTGAGGATTGTGGCCCTGTTGATGATTGTGACCCTGTTGATGATTGTGACCCTGTTGATGACTGTGACCCTAATGATGATTGTGACCCTGTTGAGGATTGTGGCCCTGTTGATGATTGTGACCCTGTTGATGACTGTGACCCTGTTGATGATTGTGACCCTGTTGATGACTGTGACCCTGTTGATGATTGTGACCCTGTTGAGGATTGTGGCCCTGTTGATGATTGTGACCCTGTTGATGACTGTGACCCTAATGATGATTGTGACCCTGTTGAGGATTGTGGCCCTGTTGATGACTGTGACCCTAATGATGATTGTGACCCTGTTGATGATTGTGACCCTGTTGATGACTGTGACCCTAATGATGATTGTGACCCTGTTGAGGATTGTGGCCCTGTTGATGACTGTGACCCTAATGATGATTGTGACCCTGTTAATGACTGTGTGACCCTAATGATGATTGTGACCCTGTTAATGACTGTGACCCTGTTGATGACTGTGACCCTGTTGATGACTGTGACCCTGTTGATGATTGTGACCCTGTTGATGACTGTGACCCTGTTGATGATTGTGGCCCTGTTGATGACTGTGACCCTGTTGAGGATTGTGGCCCTGTTGATGACTGTGACCCTGTTGATGATTGTGACCCTGTTGATGACTGTGACCCTGTTGATGATTGTGACCCTGTTGATGACTGTGACCCTGTTGAGGATTGTGGCCCTGTTGATGACTGTGACCCTGTTGATGATTGTGACCCTGTTGATGACTGTGACCCTGTTGATGATTGTGACCCTGTTGATGACTGTGACCCTGTTGAGGATTGTGGCCCTGTTGATGACTGTGACCCTGTTGATGATTGTGACCCTGTTGATGACTGTGACCCTGTTGATGATTGTGACCCTGTTGATGACTGTGACCCTGTTGAGGATTGTGGCCCTGTTGATGACTGTGACCCTGTTGATGACTATGACCCTAATGATGATTGTGACCCTGTTGAGGATTGTGACCCTGTTGATGATTGTGACCCTGTTGATGACTGTGACCCTGTTGATGACTATGACCCTAATGATGATTGTGACCCTGTTGAGGATTGTGGCCCTGTTGATGACTGTGACCCTGTTGATGATATGACCCTAATGATGATTGTGACCCTGTTGAGGATTGTGACCCTGTTGATGATTGTGACCCTGTTGATGACTGTGACCCTGTTGATGACTGTGACCCTGTTGAGGATTGTGGCCCTGTTGATGACTGTGACCCTGTTGATGATTGTGACCCTGTTGATGACTGTGACCCTGTTGATGATTGTGACCCTGTTGATGACTGTGACCCTGTTGAGGATTGTGGCCCTGTTGATGACTGTGACCCTGTTGATGACTATGACCCTAATGATGATTGTGACCCTGTTGAGGATTTTGACCCTGTTGATGATTGTGACCCTGTTGATGACTGTGACCCTGTTGATGACTATGACCCTAATGATGATTGTGACCCTGTTGAGGATTGTGACCCTGTTGATGATTGTGGCCCTGTTGATGACTGTGACCCTGTTGATGACTATGACCCTAATGATGATTGTGACCCTGTTGAGGATTGTGGCCCTGTTGATGATTGTGACCCTGTTGATGACTGTGACCCTGTTGATGACTATGACCCTAATGATGATTGTGACCCTGTTGAGGATTGTGACCCTGTTGATGACTGTGACCCTGTTGAGGATTGTGACCCTGTTGATGACTGTGACCCTGTTGAGGATTGTGGCCCTGTTGATTACTGTGACCCTGTTGATGACTATGACCCTGTTGATGACTGTGACCCTGTTGATGATTGTGGCCCTGTTGATGACTGTGACCCTGTTGATGACTATGACCCTAATGATGATTGTGACCCTGTTGAGGATTGTGGCCCTCTTGATGATTGTGACCCTGTTGATGACTGTGACCCTAATGATGATTGTGACCCTGTTGATGATTGTGACCCTGTTGATGACTGTGACCCTGTTGATGATTGTGACCCTGTTGATGACTATGACCCTGTTGAGGATTGTGGCCCCTGTTGATGACTGTGACCCTGTTGAGGATTGTGGCCCTGTTGATGACTGTGACCCTGTTGATGACTATGACCCTGTTGATGATTGTGACCCTGTTGATGACTGTGACCCTAATGATGATTGTAACCCTATTGATGATTGTGGCCCTCTTGATGATTGTGACCCTGTTGATGATTGTGACCCTGTTGATGAGTGTGACCCTGTTGATGATTGTGACCCTATTGATGATTGTGGCCCTGTTGATGACTGTGACCTTGTTGATGAGTGTGACCCTGTTGATGATTGTGGCCCTGTTGATAATTGTGGCCCTGTTGATAATTGCGACAATGTTGATGATGGTGACCCTGTTGATGATTGTGACCCTGTTGATGAGTATGATCCTGTTGATGAATGTGATCCTGTGGATGATTGTGGCCCTGTTGATGATTGTGGCCCTGTTGATGATTGTGACCCTGTTGATGATTGTGACCCTGTTGATGACTGTGACCCTATTAATGATTGTGGCCCTGTTGAGGACTGTGACCTTGTTGATGTGTGACCCCGTTGATGATTGAGACCCTGTTGATGATTGTGGCCCTGTTGATGATTGCGACCCTGTTGATGATTGTGACCCTGTTGATGATTGTGGCCCTGTTGATGATTGCGACCCTGTTGATGATTGTGGCCCTGTTGATAATTGTAACCCTATTGATGATTGTGGCCCTGTTGATGACTGTGACCTTGTTGATGAGTGTGACCCTGTTGATGATTGTGTCCCTGTTGATGTTTGTGGCACTGTTGATGATTGTGGCCCTGTTGATGATTGCGACCCTGTTGATGATGGTGACCCTGTTGATGATTGTGACCCTGTTGATAAGTGTGACCCTGTTGATGAATGTGACCCTGTTGATGATTGTGACCCTGTTGATGACTGTGACCCTAATGATGATTGTGACCCTGTTGATGACAGTGACCATAGTGATGATTGTGACCCTGTTGATGATTGTGGCCCTGTTGATGATTGTGGCCCTGTTGATGATTGTGACCCTGTTGATGACAGTGACCATAGTGATGATTGTGACCCTGTTGATGATTGTGACCATATTGATGATTGTGACCCTGTTGATGATTGTGGCCCTGTTCATGATTGTGACCCTGTTGATGACTGTGACCTTGTTGATGAGTGCGACCCTGTTGATGATTATGGCCCTGTTGATGATTGTGGCCCTGTTGGTGATTGTGACCCTGTTGATGATTGTGACCCTGTTTATGAGTGTGACCCTGTTGATGAATGTAACCCTGTTGAGGATTGTGACCCTGTTGATGATTGTGACCCTGATGATGACTGTGACCATAATGATGATTGTGGCCCTGTTGATGATTGTGACCCTGTTGATGATTGTGATCCTGTTGATGATTGTTACCCTGTTGATGATTGTGACCCTGTTGATGAGTGTGACCCTGTTGATGATTGTGACCCTGTTGATGATTGTGACCCTGTTGACGAGTGTGACCCTGTTGATGATTGAGACCCTGTTGATGATTGTGACCCCGTTGATGATTGTGACCCTGTTCATGACTGTGACCCTAATGATGATTGTGACCCTGTTGATGATTGTGACCCTGTTGATGTTTGTGGCACTGTTGATGATTATGACCTGTTGATGACTGTGACCCTGTTGATGATTGTGACCCTGTTGATGAGTGTGACCCTCTTCATGAATGTGACTCTGTTGATGATTGTTACCCTGTTGATGAGTGTGACCCTGTTGATGATTGTGTCCCTGTTGATGACTGTGAGGCTGTTGATGATTGTGACCCTGTTGATGACTGTCACCCTGTTGATGATTGTGACCCTGTTGATGATTGTGACCCTGTTTATGATTGTGACCCTCTTCATGATTGTGACCCTGTTGATGACTGTGACCCTGTTGATGACTGTGACACTGTTGATGAGTGTGACACAGTTCATGATTGTGACCCTGTTGATGACTTTGGCCCTGTTGATGACTGTGACCCTGTTGATGAGTGTGACCCTGTTCATGATTGTGACCTTGTTGATGACTGTGACCCTGTTGATGACTGTGACCCTGTTGATGAGTATGACCCTGTTCATGATTGTGACCCTGTTCATGATTGAGACCCTGTTGATGATTGTGACCCTGTTGATTACTGTGACCCTGTTGATGATTGAGACCCTGTTGATGACTGTGACCCTGTTGATGATTGAGACCCTGTTAATGATTGTGACCCTGTTGATGACTGTGACCCTGTTGATGGTTGAGACCCTGTTGATGAGTGTGACCCTACTGATGAGTGTGACCCTGTTCATGATTGTGACCCTGTTGATGACACCTCACTCATGACGTGTGTTATGGTGGCCCACCTCACAACTATATATGTTATATATGAGATGTTTATATTACCCTAACAGGATGGTAAACCATCTCTCTTTAGTTTCCCATTGGTTACTGCCCACTGAAGGTAAGCTTCAACCCACTGACTATGGTGTTCTACCCACTGACAGTGGGTACTACAAACTAACTATGAATTTCAATCCATGGTCTTTACCTAGTGGCTTTACTGTCTACCCACGAGCCATGGGTTCTACCTAGTGGTCACAGGTGTCTACCCACGAACCATGGGTTCTACCTAGTGGTCACAGGTGTCTACCCACGAACCATGGGTTCTACCTAGTGCTCACAGGTGTCTACCCACCAACCATGGGTTCTACCCAGTGGTCACAGATGTCTACCCACCAACCATGGGTTCTGCCCAGTGGTCATAGGTGTCTACCCACCAACCATGGGTTCTGCCTAGTGGTCACAGGTGTCTACCCACCAACCATGGGTTCTGCCTAGTGGTCACAGGTGTCTCCCCACCAACCATGGGTTCTACCCAGTGGTCACAGGTGTCTACCCACCAACCATGGGTTCTGCCTAGTGGTCACAGGTGTCTACCCACCAACCATGGGTTCTGCCTAGTGGTCACAGGTGTCTACCCACCAACCATGGGTTCTACCCAGTGGTCACAGGTGTCTACCCACCAACCATGGGTTCTGCCTAGTGGTTACAGGTGTCTACCCACGAACCATGGGTTCTACCCAGTGGTCACAGGTGTCTACCCACCAACCATGGGTTCTGCCTAGTGGTTACAGGTGTCTACCCACCAACCATGGGTTCTGCCTAGTGGTCACAGGTGTCTACCCACCAACCATGGGTTTTACCCAGTGGTCACAGGTGTCTACCCACGAACCATGGGTTCTGCCTAGTGGTTACAGGTGTCTACCCACCAACCATGGGTTCTGCCTAGTGGTCACAGGTGTCTACCCATCAACCATGGGTTCTACCCAGTGGTCACAGGTGTCTACCCACCAACCATGGGTTCTACCCAGTGGTCACAGGTGTCTACCCACGAACCATGGGTTCTGCCTAGTGGTTACAGGTGTCTACCCACCAACCATGGGTTCTGCCTAGTGGTTACAGGTGTCTACCCACCAACCATGGGTTCTGCCTAGTGGTCACAGGTGTCTACCCACCAACCATGGGTTCTACCCAGTGGTCACAGGTGTCTACCCACCAACCATGGGTTCTGCCTAGTGGTTACAGGTGTCTACCCACGAACCATGGGTTCTACCCAGTGGTCACAGGTGTCTACCCACGAACCATGGGTTCTGCCTAGTGGTTACAGGTGTCTACCCACCAACCATGGGTTCTGCCTAGTGGTCACAGATGTCTACCCACGAACCATGGGTTCTGCCTAGTGGTCACAGATGTCTACCCACCAACCATGGGTTCTATCTAGTGGTCACAAGTATCTACCCACTGGTGTGCATCAAGCAATGCTCCACTGTGTATCATGAACTCAACAGTAAATAAACCAGACTACATCAACTCACGTTCAACCCCACCAATAGACATCAAACAACTTTCACAACAAAGAAAACCAAGCGTGGCACACTGTGTATACACCAGGTGATGGATCATACTGACAGTTAGTGTGACACACTGCGTATACACCAGGTGATGGATCATACTGACAGTTAGTGTGACACACTGTGTATACACCAGGTGAAGAGTCATACTGACAGTTAGTGTGACACACTGCGTATACACCAGGTGATGAGTCATACTGACAGTTAGTGTGACACACTGTGTATACACCAGGTGATGGATCATACTGACAGTTAGTGTGACACACTGTGTACACACCAGATGATGAGTCATACTGACAGTTAGTGTGACACACTGCGTATACACCAGGTGATGAGTCATACTGACAGTTAGTGTGACACACTGCGTATACACCAGGTGATGAGTCATACTGACAGTTAGTGTGACACACTGTGTATACACCAGGTGATGGATCATACTGACAGTTAGTGTGACACACTGTGTATACACCAGGTGATGAATCATACTGAAAGTTAGTGTGACACACTGCGTATACACCAGGTGATGAATCATACTGAAAGTTAGTGTGATACACTGCGTATACACCAGGTGATGAGTCATACAGACAGTTAGTGTGACACACTGCGTATACACCAGGTGATGAGTCATGCTGACAGTTAGTGTGACACACTGCGTATACACCAGGTGATAAGTCATACTGACAGTTAGTGTGACATACTGTGTATACACCAGGTGATGGATCATACTGACAGTTAGTGTGACACACTGTGTATACACCAGGTGATGGATCATACTGACAGTTAGTGTGATACACTGTGTATACACCAGGTGATGGATCATACTGACAGTTAGTGTGACACACTGTGTATACACCAGGTGATGAATCATACTGACAGTTAGTGTGAAAACACTGTATACACCAGGTGATGAATCATACTGACAGTTAGTGTGAAAACACTGTGTATACACCAGGTGATGGGTCATACTGACAGTTAGTGTGATACACTGTGTATACACCAGGTGATGGATCATACTGACAGTTGGTGTGATACACTGCGTATACACCAGGTGATGGATCATACTGAAAGTTAGTGTGATACACTGCGTATACACCAGGTGATGAGTCATACTGACAGTTAGTGTGACACACTGCGTATACACCAGGTGATGAGTCATGCTGACAGTTAGTGTGACACACTGCGTATACACCAGGTGATAAGTCATACTGACGGTTAGTGTGACACACTGCGTATACACCAGGTGAAGAATCATACTGACAGTTAGTGTGACACACTGTGTATACACCAGGTGATGAGTCATACTGACAGTTAGTGTGACATACTGTGTATACACCAGGTGATGGATCATACTGACAGTTAGTGTGACATACTGTATATACACCAGGTGATGGATCATACTGACAGTTAGTGTGACACACTGTATACACCAGGTGATGGATCATACTGACAGTTAGTGTGATACACTGTGTATACACCTAGTGATGGATCATACTGACAGTTAGTGTGAAAACACTGTGTATACACCAGGTGATGGGTCATACTGACAGTTAGTGTGATACACTGTGTATACACCAGGTGATGGATCATACTGACAGTTGGTGTGATACACTGCGTATACACCAGGTGATGGATCATACTGACAGTTAGTGTGATACACTGTGTATACACCAGGTGATGGATCATACTGACAGTTAGTGTGATACACTGTGTATACACCAGGTGATGGATCATACTGACAGTTAGTGTGATACACTGTGTTTCACCAGGTGAAGGATCATACTGACGGTTAGTTTGACACACTGCGTATACACCAGGTGATGAGTCATACTGACAGTTAGTGTGACACACTGCGTATACACTAGGTGACGGATCATACTGACAGTTAGTGTGATACACTGTGTATACACTAGGTGATGGATCATACTGACAGTTAGTGTGATACACTGTGTATACACCAGGCGATGGATCATACTGACAGTTAGTGTAATACATTGTGTATACACCAGGTGATGGGTCATACTGACAGTTAGTGTGATACACTGTGTATACACCAGGTGATGGGTCATACTGACAGTTAGTGTGATACCCTGTGTATACATCAGGTGATGGATCATACTGACAGTTAGTGTGATACACTGTGTATACACCAGGTGATGGATCATACTGACAGTTAGTGTGATACACTGTGTATACACCAGGTGATGAGTCATGTTGACAGTTAGTGTGACACACTGCGTATACACCAGGTGATAAGTCATACTGACAGTTAGTGTGACACACTGCGTATACACCAGGTGATGGGTCATACTGACAGTTAGTGTGATACACTGTGTTTACACCAGGTGAAGATCATACTGACGGTTAGTTTGACACACTGCGTATACACCAGGTGATGGATCATACTGACAGTTAGTGTGACACACTGCGTATACACCAGGTGATGAGTCATACTGACAGTTAGTGTGACACACTGTGTACACACCAGGTGATGGGTCATACTGACAGTTAGTGTGATACCCTGTGTATACATCAGGTGATGGATCATACTGACAGTTAGTGTGACACACTGTGTATACACCAGGTGATGGGTCATACTGACAGTTAGTGTGACACACTGTGTATACATCAGGTGATGGATCATACTGACAGTTAGTGTGACACACTGTGTATACATCAGGTGATGGGTCATACTGACAGTTAGTGTGACACACTGTGTATACACCAGGTGATGGGTCATACTGACAGTTAGTGTGATACCCTGTGTATACACCAGGTGATGGATCATACTGACAGTTAGTGTGACACACTGTGTATACACCAGGTGATGGGTCATACTGACAGTTAGTGTGACACACTGTATATGCATCAGGTGATGGATCATACTGACAGTTAGTGTGACACACTGTGTATACACCAGGTGATGGATCATACTGACAGTTAGTGTGGCACACTGTGTATACACCAGGTGATGGATCATACTGACAGTTAGTGTGACACACTGTGTATACACCAGGTGATGGGTCATACTGACAGTTAGTGTGACACACTGTGTATACATCAGGTGATGGATCATACTGACAGTTAGTGTGACACACTGTGTATACACCAGGTGATGGATCATACTGACAGTTAGTGTGGCACACTGTGTATACACCAGGTGATGGATCATACTGACAGTTAGTGTGACACACTGTGTATACACCAGGTGATGGGTCATACTGACAGTTAGTGTGACACACTGTGTATACATCAGGTGATGGATCATACTGACAGTTAGTGTGACACACTGTGTATACACCAGGTGATGGGTCATACTGACAGTTAGTGTGACACACTGTGTATACATCAGGTGATGGATCATACTGACAGTGGTAAGTAACTTCCTTGGGAAAGTTTAAAAGTTTCTTGATAATTGTAATATGGAACAGAAGATACATCAGACACGCATGGATAAATGATCATATGATCAGTATGTTATCGGTAAGGTCGACATGTCATATGATCATTATGTTATCGGTAAGGTCAACACGTCATATGATCAGTATGTTATCGGTAAGGTCGACATGTCATATGATCAGTATGTTATCGGTAAGGTCAACTCGTCATATGATCAGTATGTTATCGGTAAGGTCGACATGTCATATGATCAGTATGTTATCGGTAAGGTCAACACGTCATATGGTCAGTATGTTATCGGTAAGGTCAATACGTCATATGGTCAGTATGTTATCGGTAAGGTCGACATGTCATATGATCAGTATGTTATCGGTAAGGTCAACACGTCATATGGTCAGTATGTTATCGGTAAGGTCGACATGTCATATGATCAGTATGTTATCGGTAAGGGCAACACGTCATATGGTCAGTATGTTATCGGTAAGGTCGACATGTCATATGATCAGCATGTTATCGGTAAGGTCAACACGTTATATGGTCAGTATGTTATCGGTAAGGTCGACATGTCATATGATCAGTATGTTATCGGTAAGGTCAACACGTCATATGGTCAGTATGTTATCGGTAATGTCACATGTTATATGATCAGTATGTTGTCGGTAAGGTCAACACGTCATATGGTCAGTATGTTATCGGTAAGGTCGACATGTCATATGATCAGTATGTTATCGGTAAGGTCGACATGTCATATGATCAGTATGTTATCGGTAAGGTAGACATGTCATATAATCAGTATGTTATCGGTAAGGTAAACAGTATGTTATCGGTAAGGTCGACATGTCATATGATCAGTATGTTATCGGTAAGGTAGACAGTATGTTATCGGTAAGGTCAATAATGTATATCATCACCGTCTTACAACAGTAGTATATATCAGATGGTTCCAGCTCAAGACATCTATATACATTATAGAATGTATATTGATCAAACATTTCTTCATTTTTCATCTAATTTCAGTCCTCCTCTGGTGAACTTCCTCCTTCCCCCCAGGAACTCCCTGTTATAACTACCATATCTTCCCCCAGGAACTCCCTGTTATAACTACCATATCTTCCCCAGCAACCTTCTGTTATAACTACCATATCTTCCCCCAGCAACTTCCTTTTATAACTACCATATCTTCCCCCAGCAACCTCCTGTTATAACTACCATATCTTCCCCCAGCAACCTCCTGTTATAACTACCATATCTTCCCCCAGCAACCTCCTGTTATAACTACCATATCCTCCCCAGCAACACCTCCCCCCCCCCGTGCTAACTTCATCAGTTATGATGGACTTTACGAACAACTTCTGTCCTGTTCCTTTTTCCTTTTGTAATCTCCCCACCACAACTCTCCTACAACCCTCTTCCTCTCACCAACACTACTCCCTTCTACAACCATTTCTCCACCACACACCTGTAGCCAACCATCGTCTGTCCTAACCTCTCATCCACAACCTACAACACACAACCTACAACACACAACCTACAACACACAACCTGCAACACACAACTTACAACACACAACCTGCAACACACAACCTACAACACACAACCTACAACACACAACCTGCAACACACAACCTACAACACACAACCTACAACACACAACCTACAACACACAACCTGCAACACACAACCTACAACACACAACCTACAACACACAACCTACAACACACAACCTGAAACACACAACCTACAACACACAACCTACAACACACAACCTACAACACACAACCTGCAACACACAACCTACAACACACAACCTACAACACACAACCTGCAACACACAACCTACAACACACAACCTACAACACACAATCTACAACACACAACCTGCAACACACAACCTACAACACACAACCTACAACACACAACCTACAACATACAACCTACAACACACAACCTACAACACACAACCTACAACATACAACCTACAACATACAACCTGCAACACACAACCTACAACATACAACCTACGACACACAACCTGCAACACACAACCTACAACACACAACCTACAACATACAACCTACAACACACAACCTACAACACACAACCTACAACACACAACCTACAACACACAACCTACAACATACAACCTGCAACAAACAACCTACAACATACAACTGATGTCATTCTACTAATAAAGTCATTAATAGGTAACTTGGCTCCTGCTGGGCCATGATCACAGTGATCCTGGTGGGCGATGATCACAGTGATCCTGGTGGGCCATGATCACAGTGATCCTGCTGGGCCATGATCACAGTGATCCTGTTGGGCCATGATCACAGTGATCCTACTGTGCCATGATCACAGTGATCCTGCTGGGCCATGATCACAGTGATCCTACTGAGCCATGATCACAGTGATCCTGCTGGGCCATGATCACAGTGATCTTCGTGGGCCATGATCAGAGTGATCCTGCTGGGCCATGAACACAGTGATCCTACTGAGCCATGATCACAGTGATCCTGCTGGGCCATGATCACAGTGATCCTGGTGAGCCATGATCACAGTGATCCTGCTGGGCCATGATCACAGTGATCATGCTGGGCCTTGATCACAGTGATCCTGCTGGGCCATGATCACAGTGATCCTACTGAGCCATGATCACAGTGATCCTGCTGGGCCATGATCACAGTGATCTTCGTGGGCCATGATCACAGTGATCCTGCTGGGCCATGAACACAGTGATCCTACTGAGCCATGATCACAGTGATCCTGCTGGGCCATGATCACAGTGATCCTGGTGAGCCATGATCACAGTGATCCTGCTGGGCCATGATCACAGTGATCCTGCTGGGCCATGATCACAGTGATCCTGCTGGGCCATGATCACAGTGATCCTGCTGGGCCATGATCACAGTAATCTTGCTGGGCCATGATCACAGTGATCCTGGTGGGCCATGATCACAGTGACCCTGCTGAGCCATGATCACAGTGATCCTGCTGGGCCATGATCACAGTGATCCTGGTGGGCCATGATCACAGTGATCCTGGTGGGCCATGATCACAGTGACCCCGCTGAGCCATGATCACAGTGATCCTGCTGGGCCATGATCACAGTGATCCTGCTGGGCCATGATCACAGTGATCCTACTGAGCCATGATCACAGTGATCCTGCTGGGCCATGATCACAGTGATCCTGGTGAGCCATGATCACAGTGATCCTGCTGGGCCATGATCACAGTGATCCTACTGAGCCATGATCACAGTGATCCTGCTGGGCCATGATCACAGTGATCTTCGTGGGCCATGATCACAGTGATCCTGCTGGGCCATGAACACAGTGATCCTACTGAGCCATGATCACAGTGATCCTGCTGGGCCATGATCACAGTGATCCTGGTGAGCCATGATCACAGTGATCCTGCTGGGCCATGATCACAGTGATCCTGCTGGGCCATGATCACAGTGATCCTGCTGGGCCATGATCACAGTGATCCTGCTGGGCCATGATCACAGTAATCTTGCTGGGCCATGATCACAGTGATCCTGGTGGGCCATGATCACAGTGACCCTGCTGAGCCATGATCACAGTGATCCTGCTGGGCCATGATCACAGTGATCCTGGTGGGCCATGATCACAGTGATCCTGGTGGGCCATGATCACAGTGACCCCGCTGAGCCATGATCACAGTGATCCTGCTGGGCCATGATCACAGTGATCCTGCTGGGCCATGATCACAGTGATCCTACTGAGCCATGATCACAGTGATCCTGCTGGGCCATGATCACAGTGATCCTGGTGAGCCATGATCACAGTGATCCTGCTGGGCCATGATCACAGTGATCCTGCTGGGCCTTGATCACAGTGATCCTGCTGGGCCATGATCACAGTGATCCTACTGAGCCATGATCACAGTGATCCTGCTGGGCCATGATCACAGTGATCTTCGTGGGCCATGATCACAGTGATCCTGCTGGGCCATGAACACAGTGATCCTACTGAGCCATGATCACAGTGATCCTTCTGGGCCATGATCACAGTGATCCTGGTGAGCCATGATCACAGTGATCCTGCTGGGCCATGATCACAGTGATCCTGCTGGGCCATGATCACAGTGATCCTGCTGGGCCATGATCACAGTGATCCTGCTGGGCCATGATCACAGTAATCTTGCTGGGCCATGATCACAGTGATCATGGTGGGCCATGATCACAGTGACCCTGCTGAGCCATAATCACAGTGATCCTGCTGGGCCATGATCACAGTGATCCTGCTGGGCCATGATCACAGTGATCCTGGTGGGCCATGATCACAGTGATCCTGGTGAGCCATGATCACAGTGATCCTGGTGGGCCATGATCACAGTGATCCTGCTGGGCCATGATCACAGTGATCCTGGTGGGCCATGATCACAGTGATCCTGCTGGGCTATGATCACAGTGATCCTGGTGAGCCATGATCACAGTGATCCTGCTGGGCCATGATCACAGTGATCCTGCTGGGCCATGATCACAGTGATCCTACTGAGCCATGATCACAGTGATCCTGCTAGGCCATGATCACAGTGACCCTGCTGAGCCATGATCACAGTGATCCTGCTGAGCCATGATCACAGTGATCCTGGTGGGCCATGATCACAGTGATCCTGCTGGGCCATGATCACAGTGATCCTGCTGAGCCATGATCACAGTGATCCTGCTGAGCCATGATCACAGTGATCCTGCTAGGCCATGATCACAGTGATCCTGCTAGGCCATGATCACAGTGATCCTGCTGAGCCATGATCACAGTGATCCTACTGAGCCATGATCACAGTGATCCTGCTAGGCCATGATCACAGTGACCCTGCTGAGCCATGATCACAGTGATCCTGCTGAGCCATGATCACAGTGATCCTGGTGGGCCATGATCACAGTGATCCTGCTGGGCCATGATCACAGTGATCCTGGTGAGCCATGATCACAGTGATCCTGCTGAGCCATGATCACAGTGATCCTGCTAGGCCATGATCACAGTGATCCTGCTAGGCCATGATCACAGTGATCCTGCTGAGCCATGATCACAGTGACCCTGTTGAGCCATGATCACAGTGATCCTGCTAGGCCATGATCACAGTGATCCTGGTGGGCCATGATCACCCCCTGGTGCGTGACCATGAACTAAGGCGACCTGGTTTTGCCCAACAGACCCGGAGGCCAGAGAACATCGTCAGGTGAACAGCTACATCAGTCGTATGGAACGCGAGGGAGTGGAACGGGTCAAGATGTTCGTGGTGGTCACCGTGGCTTATGTGGTCTTCTGGGGACCACTCTTCCTCGTCACGCTCCTAACCCCCTCGGGAGGCAAGACTGGGCTAAGTCATGAGGTGAGATGTTGTGAGATGGTAGGGAAGGGTGACACTTGGGGTCAGGCAGGGTGACACTTGGGGTCAGGCAGGGTGACACCTGGGGTGAGGCAGGGTGACACCTGGGGTGGGGCAGGGTGACACTTGGGGTCAGGCAGGGTGACACTTGGGGTGGGGCAGGGTGACACCTGGGGTCAGGCAGGGTGACACCTGGGGTGGGGCAGGGTGACACTTGGGGTCAGGCAGTGTGACACCTGGGGTGGGGCAGGGTGACACTTGGGGTCAGGCAGGGTGACACCTGGGGTCAGGCAGGGTGACACCTGGGGTCAGGCAGGGTGACACTTGGGGTGGGGCAGGGTGACACTTGGGGTCAGGCAGGGTGACACCTGGGGTGAGGCAGGGTGACACCTGGGGTCAGGCAGGGTGACACTTGGGGTCAGGCAGGGTGACACCTGGGGTCAGGCAGGGTGACACCTGGGGTGGGGCAGGGTGACACCTGGGGTCAGGCAGGGTGACACCTGGGGTCAGGCAGGGTGACACCTGGGGTCAGGCAGGGTGACACCTGGGGTGGGGCAGGGTGACACCTGGGGTCAGGCAGGGTGACACCTGGGGTGGGGCAGGGTGACACCTGGGGTCAGGCAGGGTGACACCTGGGGTGGGGCAGGGTGACACCTGGGGTCAGGCAGGGTGACACCTGGGGTCAGGCAGGGTGACACCTTGGGTCAGGCAGGGTGACACCTGGGGTGGGGCAGGGTGACACCTGGGGTCAGGCAGGGTGACACCTGGGGTCAGGCAGGGTGACACCTGGGGTCAGGCAGGGTGACACCTGGGGTCAGGCAGGGTGACACCTGGAGTGAGGCAGGGTGACACCTGGGGTGGGGCAGGGTGACACTTTGGGTCAGGCAGGGTGACACCTGGGTTCAGGCAGGGTGACACCTGGGGTCAGGCAGGTGACACCTGGGGTGAGGCAGGTGACACCACACCTGCAGTGTATGTTGTGACCTGGTGCAGGTGTGGTGTACAGATCACAACCCACTACAACACCATCATCAGCACACCTGCAGTGTATGTTGTGACCTGGTGCAGGTGTGGTGCACAGATCACAACCCACTACAACACCATCATCAGCACACCTGCAGTGTATGTTGTGACCTGGTGCAGGTGTGGTGCACAGATCACAACACCACTACAACACCATCATCAGCACACCTGCAGTGTATGTACAACAAGGTATTTGATCAAGGAATCAGACTTCTATAATGTATCGTGTGAAACCTTTCCAATGAAGGTGGTAACCCCATTACTATGTACTATATGTACTTCATGTACATATGATCTATCTTACACATGCCTTAGTGAGGTGGTAATGACGGAGTGTATACCTCCATACACGGTGATGTATGACTCACCTCCACATACACGTCTCTGTATGACTCACCTCCACATACACGTCTCTGTATGACTCACCTCCACATACACGTCGCTGTATGACTCACCTCCACATACACGTCTCTGTATGACTCACCTCCACATACACGTCGCTGTATGACTCACCTCCACATGCACGTCTCTGTATGACTCACCTCCACATACACGTCGCTGTATGACTCACCTCCACATACACGTCGCTGTATGACTCACCTCCACATACACGTCTCTGTATGACTCACCTCCACATACACGTCGCTGTATGACTCACCTCCACATACACGTCTCTGTATGACTCACCTCCACATACACGTCTCTGTATGACTCACCTCCACATACACGTCTCTGTATGACTCACCTCCACATGCACGTCGCTGTATGACTCACCTCCACATACACGTCGCTGTATGACTCACCTCCACATACACGTCGCTGTATGACTCACCTCCACATACACGTCGCTGTATGACTCACCTCCACATACACGTCGCTGTACCGCTTGATGCACAATACCTTTGTGACATAATCTGCCTTCAGCCTCTATACCATAATCCACCTTGACCCTTTGTTAGGTAATCCTGCTCCACCCTCCCTGACACACTAACCCTCCCTGACACACTAACCCTCCCTGACACTCTGACCCTCCCTGACACTCTGACCCTCCCTGACACACTAACCCTCCCTGACACATTAACCCTCCCTGACACACTAACCCTCCCTGACACACTAACCCTCCCTGTCACACTAACCCTCCCTGACACACTAGCCCTCCCTGACACACTAACCCTCCCTGACACACTAACCCTCCCTGACACTCTGACCCTCCCTGACACACTAACCCTCCCTGACACACTAACCCTCCCTGACACACTAACCCTCCCTGACACACTAGCCCTCCCTGACACACTAACCCTCCCTGACACACTAACCCTCCCTGAACTCTGACCCTCCCTGACACACTAACCCTCCCTGACACTCCAACCCTCCCTGACACTCTGACCCTCCCTGACACACTAACCCTCCCTGACACACTAACCCTCCCTGACACACTAGCCCTCCCTGACACACTAACCCTCCCTGACACACTAACCCTCCCTGACACTCCGGCCCTCCCTGACACACTAACGCTCCCTGACACACTAACCCTCCCTGACACTCTGACCCTCCCTGACACACTAACCCTCCCTGACACACTAGCCCTCCCTGACACACTAACCCTCCCTGACACACTAGCCCTCCCTGACACACTAACCCTCCCCGACACTGTGACCCTCCCTGACACACTAACCCTCCCTGACACTCCAACCCTCCCTGACACACTAACCCTCCCGGACACACTAACCTCCCTGACACTCTGACCCTCCCTGACACACTAACCCTCCCTGACACTCTGACCCTCCCTGACACACTAACCCTCCCTGACACACTAACCCTTCCTGACACACTAACCCTCCCTGACACTCTGACCCTCCCTGACACACTAACCCTCCCTGACACTCTGACCCTCCCTGACACACTAACCCTCCCTGACACACTAACCCTCCCTGACACACTAACCCTCCCTGACACACTAGCCCTCCCTGACACACTAATCCTCCCTGACACACTAACCCTCCCTGACACACTAACCCTCCCTACCACTCTGACCCTCCCTGACACACTAACCCTCCCTGACACGCTGACCCACACATCCTGACCCTCCCTGACACACTAACCCTCCCTGACACTGACCCACACATCCTGACCCTCCCTGACACAGTGACGCTCCCTGACACGCTGACCCACACATCCTGACCCTACCTGACACTGTGACCCACACATCGTGACCCTCCCTGACACAGTGACCCACACATCCTGACCCTCCCTGTCACAGTGACCGACACATCCTGACCCTCCCTGACACAGTGACCCACACATCTTGACCCTCCCTGACACTGTGACCCACACATCCTGACCCTCCCTGACACTGTGACCCACACATCATGACCCTCCCTGACACGCTGACCCACAAATCCATGTCACCCAGTAGACTGTGCCTGTGTCGTGCGTCCAGGTCACCTGCTGTATTCACCTTCCTATATTACCATGTCACCTGCTGTACACACCTTCCTATATTCCCAGGTCACCTGCTGTACACACCTTCCGATATTCCCAGGTCACCTGCTGTACACACCTTCCTATATTCCCAGGTCACCTGCTGTCCACACCTCCCTATATTACCATGTCGCCTGCTGTACACACCTTCCTATATTCCCAGGTCACCTGCTGTACACACCTTCCTATATTCCCAGGTCACCTGCTGTGCACATCTTCCTATATTCCCAGGTCACCTGCTGTACACACCTTCCTATATTACCATGTCGCCTGCTGTACACACCTTCCTATATTCCCAGGTCACCTGCTGTACACACCTTCCTATATTCCCAGGTCACCTGCTGTACATACCTTCCTATATTCCCAAGTCACCTGCTGTGCACACCTTCCTATATTCCCAGGTCACCTGCTGTACACACCTTCCCATATTACCATGTCGCCTGCTGTACACACCTTCCTATATTCCCAGGTCACCTGCTGTACACACCTTCCTATATTCCCAGGTCACCTACTGTACACACCTTCCTATATTCCCAGGTCACCTGCTGTACACACCTTCCTATATTCCTAGGTCGCCTGCTGTACACACCTTCCTATATTCCCAGGTCACCTGCTGTACACACCTTCCTATATTCCCAGGTCACCTGCTCTACACACCTTCCTATATTTCCAGGTTACCTGCTGTACACACCTTCCTATATTCCCAGGTCACCTGCTGTACACACCTTTCTATATTACCATGTCGCCTGCTGTACACACCTTCCTATATTCCCAGGTCACCTGCTGTACACACCTTCCTATATTCCCAGGTCACCTGCTGTGCACACCTTCCTATATTTCAGGTCACCTGCTGTACACACCCTCCTATATTCCCAGGTCACTTGCTGTACACACCTTCCTATATTTCCAAGTCACCTGCTGTACACACCTTCCTATATTCCCAGGTCGCCTGCTGTACACACCTTCCTATATTCCCAGGTCACCTGCTGTACACACCTTCCTATATTCCCAGGTCACCTGCGGTACACACCTTCCTATATTCCCAGGTCACCTGCTGTACACACCTTCCTATATTCCCAGGTCACCTGCTGTACACACCTTCCTATATTACCATGTCGCCTGCTGTACACACCTTCCTATATTCCCAGGTCACCTGCTGTACACACCTTCCTATATTCCCAGGTCACCTGCTGTACACATCTTCCTATATTCCCAGGTCACCTGCTATACACACCTTCCTATATTCCCAGGTCACCTGCTGTACACACCTTCCTATATTACCATGTCGCCTGTTGTACACACCTTCCTATATTGCCAGGTCACCTGCTGTACACACCTTCCTATATTCCCAGGTCACCTGCTGTACACACCTTCCTATATTCCCAGGTCACCTGCTTTGCACACCTTCCTATATTACCATGTCGCCTGCTGTACAAACCTTCCTATATTCCCAGGTCACCTGCTGTACATACCTTCCTATATTCCCAGGTCACCTGCTGTACACACCTTCCTATATTCCCAGGTCACCTGCTGTGCACACCTTCCTATATTACCATGTCGCCTGCTGTACACACCTTCCTATATTCCCAGGTCACCTGCTGTACACACCTTCCTATATTCCCAGGTCACCTGCTGTACACACCTTCGTATATTACCATGTCGCCTGCTGTACACACCTTCCTATATTCCCAGGTCACCTGCTGTACACACCTTCCTATATTCCCAGGTCACCTGCTGTACACACCTTCCTATATTCCCAGGTCACCTGCTGTACACACCTTCCTATATTCCCAGGTCACCTGCTGTACACACCTTCCTATATTACCATGTCGCCTGCTGTACACACCTTCCTATATTCCCAGGTCACCTGCTGTACACACCTTCCTATATTCCCAGGTCACCTGCTGTACACACCTTCCTATATTCCCAGGTCACCTGCTGTACACACCTTCCTATATTCCCAGGTCACCTGCTGTACACACCTTCCTATATCCCCAGGTCAACTGCTGTACACACCTTCCTATATTCCCAGGTCACCTGCTGTACACACCTTCCTATATTCCCAGGTCACCTGCTGTACACACCTTCCTATATTCCCAGGTCACCTGCTGTACACACCTTCCTATATCCCCAGGTCACCTGCTGTACACACCTTCCTATATTCCCAGGTCACCTGCTGTACACACCTTCCTATATCCCCAGGTCACCTGCTGTACACACCTTCCTATATTCCCAGGTCACCTGCTGTACACACCTTCCTATATTCCCAGGTCACCTCTGTCAGGAACAGTCATGTTCACCCCCCCCCTCCCTCCTCATGACCACGGCCAGTGCCGTCTGTGTCTCACGACCTTTGACCTTTCTCGTGTGGCAGGTGACCCTTCATGTGGCGCACGTCCACGCCTTCGTCAACCCGGCTCTCTTCCTGGCGCTACACAAGGGTTTGAGGAAAGCTGTCACTGACATCATGTGTTGTCACTGTTCCTCGGTAAGTACCTCCAGGTCCACCTCCAGGTCCAGGTGTTGTCACTGTTCCTCGGTAAGTACCTCCAGGTCCACCTCCAGGTCCACCTCCGGTCCAGGTGTTGTCACTGTTCCTCGGTAAGTACCTCCAGGTCCACCTCCAGGTCCACCTCCAGGTCCAGGTGTTGTCACTGTTCCTCGGTAAGTACCTCCAGGTCCACCTCCAGGTCCTCCTCCAGGTCCAAGTATTGTCACTGTTCTTCGGTAAGTGACCCCAGGTCCACCTCCAGGTCCACCTCCAGGTCCAGGTGTTGTCACTGTTCCTCGGTAAGTACCTCCAGGTCCACCTCCAGGTCCAGGTGTTGTCACTGTTCCTCGGTAACTCCAGGTCCATCTCCAGGTCCACCTCCAGGTCCAGGTGTTGTCACTGTTCCTCGGTAAGTACCTACAGGTCCACCTCCAGGTCCACCTCCAGGTCCAAGTGTTGTCACTGTTCTTCGGTAAGTGACTCCAGGTCCACCTCCAGGTCCACCTCCAGGTCCAGGTGTTGTCACTGTTCCTCGGTAAGTACCTCCAGGTCCACCTCCAGGTCCAGGTGTTGTCACTGTTCCTCGGTAAGTAACTCCAGGTCCACCTCCAGGTCCAGGTGTTGTCACTGTTCCTCAGTAAATACCTCCAGGCCCACCTCCAGGTCCAGGAGTTGTCACTGTTCCTCGGTAAGTAACTCCAGGTCCACCTCCAGGTCCACCTCCAGGTCCAGGAGTTGTCACTGTTCCTCGGTAAGTAACTCCAGGTCCACCTCCAGGTCCAGGTGTTGTCACTGTTCCTCGGTAAGTACCTCCAGGTCCACCTCCAGGTCCAGGTGTTGTCACTGTTCCTCGATAAGTAACTCCAGGTCCACCTCCAGGTCCAGGTGTTGTCACTGTTCCTCAGTAAATACCTCCAGGTCCACCTCCAGGTCCAGGAGTTGTCACTGTTCCTCGGTAAGTAACTCCAGGTCCACCTCCAGGTCCAGGTGTTGTCACTGTTCCTCGGTAAGTAACTCCAGGTCCACCTCCAGGTCCACTTCCAGGTCCAGGTGTTGTCACTGTCCTCAGTAAGTACCTCCAGGTCCACCTCCAGGTCTAGGTGTTGTCACTGTTCCTCGGTAAGTAACTCCAGGTCCACCTCCAGGTCCACCTCCAGGTCCACCTCCAGGTCCAGGTGTTGTCACTGTTCCTCGGTAAGTAACTCCAGGTCCACCTCCAGGTCCACCTCCAGGTCCAGGTGTTGTCACTGTTCCTCGGTAAGTAATTCCAGGTCCACCTCCAGGTCCACCTCCAGGTCCAGGTGTTGTCACTGTTCCTCGGTAAGTAACTCCAGGTCCACCTCCAGGTCCACCTCCAGGTCCAGGTGTTGTCACTGTTCCTCAGTAAGTACCTCCAGGTCCACCTCCAGGTCCACCTACAGGTCCACCTCCAGGTCCAGGTGTTGTCACTGTTCCTCGGTAAGTAACTCTAGGTCCACCTCCAGGTCCACCTCCAGGTCCAGGTGTTGTCACTGTTCCTCAGTAAGTACCTCCAGGTCCACCTCCAGGTCTAGGTGTTGTCACTGTTCCTCGGTAAGTAACTCCAGGTCCACCTCCAGGTCCACCTCCAGGTCCAGGTGTTGTCACTGTTCCTCGGTAAGTAACTCCAGGTCCACCTCCAGGTCCAGGTGTTGTCACTGTTCCTCGGTAAGTAACTCCAGGTCCACCTCCAGGTCCACCTCCAGGTCCACCTCCAGGTCCAGGTGTTGTCACTTTTCCTCGGTAAGTAACTCCAGGTCCACCTCCAGGTCCACCTCCAGGTCCAGGTGTTGTCACTGTTCCTCGGTAAGTAACTCCAGGTCCACCTCCGGGTCCACCTCCAGGTCCAGGTGTTGTCACTGTTCCTCGGTAAGTAACTCCAGGTCCACCTCCAGGTCCACCTCCAGGTCCAGGTGTTGTCACTGTTCCTCGGTAAGTAACTCCAGGTCCACCTCCAGGTCCACCTCCAGGTCCAGGTGTTGTCACTGTTCCTCGGTAAGTAACTCCAGGTCCACCTCCAGGTCCACCTCCAGGTCCAGGTGTTGTCACTGTTCCTCGGTAAGTAACTCCAGGTCCACCTCCAGGTTCACCTCCAGGTCCAGGTTGAAGTACAGTACAAGCTGCAGGTCCAGGTCCAAGTAGAGCCAAAGGTCCAGGTACAGCTCCAGGTCCAGGTCCAAGTATTGACTTCTGACTCAAGACCTCTGTGATCGTGATGACCTCCATGTTGATGATGACCTTCATGGTAATGATGACCATCATGGTAGTGATGACCTCCATGGTGGTGATGACCATAGTGGTGATGACCAACATGGTGGGATGACCTCTATGGCAGTGATGACCTCCATGGTGGTGATGACCATAGTGGTGATGACCCCTATAGTGGTATTGTGTCCTCATAATGGGTCATCTTGTGACCAACTTGATCAATATAGTCTGCTGGGAGGTTTGTTATATATCGTATGTATTAAATTGGTTATTATTATTATTATCAGTTATTATGATGTGTTACGTAGAGACAGGTAACTCATGGTTTGTAACGTTCTTGTAACGTTCTCTCTCTTATAACATTTCTATCTTCCAACACAGACATCTGGGATTCGAATCCCTTACAAGATTTGGACACATTTGGTGAAGTTCATTATGTACTTACTATATTATATACTGACTATATTATATAATGAGTATATTATATAATGACTATGTTATATAATGACTATATTATATAATGACTATATTATACAATGACTATATTATATAATGACTATATTATATATTGACTATATTATATACTGACTATATTGTATATTGACTATATTATATATTGACAATATTATATAATGACTATATTATATACTGACTATATTATGTAATGACTATAATATATAATGACTATATTATATAATGACTATATTATATAATGACTATATTATATACTGACTATATTATATATTGACTATATTATATATTGACTATATTATATAATGACTATATTGTATAATGACTATATTATATACTGACTATATTACATATTGACTATATTATATATTGACTATATCATATAATGACTATATTATATAATGATTATATTATATACTGACTATATTATATATTGACTATATTATATATTGACTATATGATATAATGACTGTTATATACTGACTATATTATATATTGACTATATTACATATTGACTATATTATATACTTACTATATTATATATTGACTCTATTACATATTGACTATATTATATACTGACTATATTATGTATTGACTATATTACATATTGACTATATTGTATACTGACTATATTATATAATGACTATATTATATAATGACTATATTATATACTAGTTACCATAAGTTCTTTTGAACACATTTGTTATAGTGTGTAGTGAGTGATCTCGATTTAATATGATGTGAATTTTACCTCCTGTTCGGGTGTCCCAGTGGAAAGTTAGCATCATGTATACCTGTCCCAATGAAAGTTAACATCATGTATACCTGTCCCAATGAAAGTTAACATCATGTATACCTGTCCCAATGAAAGTTGATATCATGTATACCTGTCCCAATGAAAGTTAATATCATGTATACCTGTCCCAATGAAAATTAACATCATGTATACCTGTCCCAATGAAAGTTGATATCATGTATACCTGTCCCAATGAAAGTTAACATCATGTATACCTGTCCCAATGAAAATTAACATCATGTATACCTGTCCCAATGAAAGTTAATATCATGTATACCTGTCACAATGAAAGTTAATATCATGTATAACTGTCCCAATGAAAGTTAATATCATGTATACCTGTCCCAATGAAAGTTAACATCATGTATACCTGTCCCTATGAAAGTTAACATCATGTATACCTGTCGCAACGAAAGTTAACATCATGTATACCTGTACCAATGAAAGTTTACATCATAAATACCTGTCCCAATGAAAGTTAACATCATGTCTACCTGTTCCACTGAAAGTTAACATCATGTATACCTATCCCAGAGAAAGTCAACATCATGTATACCTGTCGCAATGAAAGTTAACATCATGTATACCTGTCCCAATGAAAGTTAATATCATGTATACCTGTCCCAATGAAAGTTAACATCATGTGTCCCTGTCGCAATGAAAGTTAACATCATGTATACCTGTCGCAATGAAAGTTAACATCATGTATACCTGTCCCAATGAAAGTTAATATCATGTATACCTGTCCAAATGAAGGTTAACATCATGTATACCTGTCCCAATGAAAGTTAACATCATGTATACCTGTCCCAATGAAAGTTAACATCATGTATACCTGTCCCAATGAAAGTTTACATCATAAATACCTGTCCCAATGAAAGTTAACATCATGTCTACTTGTCCCACTGAAAGTTAACATCATGTATACCTATCCCAGAGAAAGTCAACATCATGTATATCTGTCCCAGTGGAAGTTAACATTATGTGTACTTGTCCCAGTAGAAGTTAACATCATGTATAGCTGTCCAAGTGGAAGTTAACATTATGTATATCTGTCCCAATGAAAGTTAGCATCATGTATGCCTATCCTAGTAGAAGTTAACATCATGTATAGGTGTCCCAGTGGAAGTTAACATTATGTATACCTGTCCCAATGAAAGTTAACATCAAGTATACTTGTCCCAGAGAAAGTTAACATCATGTATACCTGTCCCAGAGAAAGTCAGCATCATGTATACCTGTCCCAGTGGAAGTTAATATCATGTATACCTGTGCAAGTATTGACAGTTCATACAGTAAGGTGATGATGGTAGGTGGGATAATGACATGCATGATGCAGTTTACGCAGTGGGAGGGGCAGTTTACGCAGTGGGAGGGGCAGTTTACCCAGTGGGAGGGGCAGTTTACCCAGTGGGAGGGGCAGTTTACCCAGTGGGAGGGGCAGTTTACCCAGTGGGAGGGGCAGTGGGAGGGGCAGTGGGAGGGTGTGTATGTAAGCAGTTGGTACAGTCGAGTGGGAGGGGCAGTTTACGCAGTGGAAGGGGCAGTTTACGCAGTGGGAGGGGCAGTTTACTCAGTGGGAGGGGCAGTGGGATCTAAGCAGTTGGTACAGTCGAGTGGGAGAGTAACGTAGTGTTGGTGTGGCAGCAGGAGGAGCAGAGGAGCCGTAGTGAGGGCGTGTCAGCCATCCAGCCCAACCTGACCACCTCCCACTCCAGTCTGGCTGGGGGTCTGAGTGGGACCAGTGGTGGCCTGACGGGAGGCCTGAGCACCAGTGGCCTCAGTGGGGCCACGGCCATGTCCACCACCGCCGGCGCTCAGGCCATGCAGCCCTACTCCACTGAAGGAGACATCACCCCGCCACCATTTACCTCCATCAATAGACCTTATCTGTAAGTACACGTCGCTCTCGTCATCCTATATATATATATATATATATATATATATATATATATATATATATATATATATATATATATATATATATATATACTAATTCATTTTATTTTGACGCTGTCTCCCACGTTAGCGAGGTAGCGCAAGGAAACAGACGAAAGAATGGCCCAACCCACCCACATACACATGTATATACATACACGTCCACACACGCAAACATACATACCTATACATCTCAACATATACATATAAATATGTATATACACACAGACATATACATATATACACATGTACATAATTCATACTGTCTGCCTTTATTCATTTCCGTCGCCACCTCGCCACATAAGAAATAACCCCCCTCCCCCCTCATGTGTGCGAGGTAGCGCTAGGAAAAGACAACAAAGGCCACATTCGTTCACACTCAGTCTCTTGCTGTCATGTAATAATGCACCGAAACCACAGCTCCCTTCCCACATCCAGGCACCACAAAACTTTCCATGGTTTACCCCAGACGCTTCACATGCCCTGGTTCAATCCATTGACAGCACGTCGACCCCGGTATACCACATCGTTCCAATTCACTCTTTTCCTTGCACGCCTTTCACCCTCCTGCATGTTCAGGCCCCGATCACTCAAGATCACTTTCACTCCATCTTTCCATCTCCAATTTGGTCACCCACTTCTCGTTCCCTCCACCTCTGACACATATATCCTCTTGGTCAATCTTTCCTCACTCATTCTCTCAATGTGACCAAACCATTTCAAAACACCCTCTTCTGTTCTCTCAACCACACTTTTTATTTCCACACATCTCTCTTACCCTTACATTACTTACTCGATCAAACCACCTCACACCACATATTGTCCTCAAACATCTCATTTCCAGCACATCCACCCTCCTGCGCACAACTCTATCCATAGCCCACGCCTCGCAACCATACAACATTGTTGGAACCACTATTCCTTCAAACATACCCATTTTTGCTTTCCAAGATAATGTTCTCGACTTCCACACATTCTTCAACGCTCCCAGAACTTTCGGCCCCTCCCCCACCCTATGATTCACCTCCGCTTCCATGGTTCCATCCACTGCCAGATCCACTCCCAGATATCTAAAACACTTCACTTCCTCCAGTTTTTCTCTATTCAAACTTACCTCCCAATTGACTTGACCCTCAACCCTACTGTACCTAATAACCTTGCTCTTATTCACATTTACTTTCAGCTTTCTTCTTTCACAAACTTTACCAAACTCAGTCACCAGCTTCTGCAGTTTCTCACATGAATCAACCACCAGCGCTGTATCATCAGCGAACAACAACTGACTCACTTTCCAAGCTCTCTCATCCACAACAGACTGCATACTTGCCCCTCTTTCCAAAACTCTTGCATTCACCCCCTAACAACCCCATCCATGAACAAATTAAACAACCATGGT
>NC_092228.1:26114888-26222388 GCF_036320965.1 Panulirus ornatus
GAAACTACAGAAGCTGGTGACTGAGTTTGGTAAAGTGTGTGAAAGAAGAAAGTTAAGAGCAAATGTGAATAAGAGCAAGGTTATTAGGTACAGTAGGGTTGAGGGTCAAGTCAATTGGGAGGTATGTTTGAATTGAGAAAAACTGGAGGAAGTGAAGTGTTTTCGATATCTGGGAGTGGATCTGGCAGCGGATGGAACCATGGAATCGGAAGTGAATCATAGGGTGGGGGAGGGGGCGAAAATCCTAGGAGCCTTGAAGAATGTATGGAAGTCGAGAATATTATCTCCGCAGGCAAAAATGGGTATGTTTGAAGGAATAGTGGTTCCAACAATGTTGATGGTTGCGAGGCGTGGGCTATGGATAGAGTTGTGCGCAGGAGGGTGGATGTGCTGGAAATGAGATGTTTGAGGACAATATGTGGTGTGAGGTGGTTTGATCGAGTAAGTAATAATAGGGTAAGAGAGATGTGTGGAAATAAAAAGAGCATGGTTGAGAGAGCAGAAGAGGGTGTTTTGAAATGGTTTGGTCACATGGAGAGAATGAGTGAGGAAAGATTGCCCAAAAGGATATATGTGTCAGAGGTGGAGGGAACGAGAAGTGGGAGACCAAATTGGAGGTGGGAAGATGGAGTGAAAAAGATTTTGAGTGATCGGGCCTGAATATGCAGGAGGGTGAAAGGCGGGCAAGGAATAGAGTGAATTGGATCGATGTGGTATACCGGGGTTGACGTGCTGTCAATGGATTGAATCAGGGCATGTGAAGCGTCTGGGGTAAACCAAGGAAAGTTGTGTGGGGTCTGGATGTGGAAAGGGAGCTGTGGTTTCGGGCATTATCGCATGACAGCTAGAGACTGAGTGTGAACGAATGGGGCTTTGTTGTCTTTTCCTAGCACTACCTCAAACACATGAGGGGAGAGGGGGATGTTATTCCATGTGTGGTAAGGTGGCGATGGGAATGAATAAAGTCAGACAATGTGAATTGTGTGCATGTGTATATATGTATATGTCTGTGTGTGTATATATATATGTGTACACTGAGATGTATGGGTATGTACATTTGCGTGTGGGGACGTGTATGTATATACATGTGTATGGGGGTGGGTTGGGCCGTTTCTTTCGTCTGTTTCCTTGCGCTACCTCGCAAACGCGGGAGACAGCGACAAAGCAAAATAATAAAAAAAAAAATGTTACATGATACTTACAGTACACATGTTACATGATTCATCCTGTATACATGTTACATGATACATACTGTATACATGTTACATGATTCATCCTGTATACATGTTACATGATACATACTGTATACATGTTACATGATTTATCCTGTATACATGTTACATGATACATACTGTATACATGTTATTCGTTCGTCATACATTCGTTGTTATGGGTAAGTCACCAGTTGTTAACCTCATTCATATGTTACAATGGTCATCACCTCTGGTGTATGTATACCTGGATGATCAACATGCCCTTGTGTGTGTGTGTGTGTGTGTGTGTGTGTGTGTATGTGTGTGTGTGTGTGTGTGTGTGTATGGTATATGGTGTATGTGTGTGTGTATGTGTGTGTGTATGTGTATGTATGTGTGTGTGTATGGTGTATGGTATATGTGTGTGTGTATGTGTGTGTGTGTGTATGTGTGTGTGTATGGTGTATGGTGTATGTGTGTGTATGTGTGTGTGTATGTGTGTGTATGTGTGTGTGTGTGTGTGTGTGTGATCATCATTAATCATTCACGTGTTCCATTCCTCAACCATTAATGTTATAGGATCTTCCTAACATTGGTCTCACACGTTCCTTGCTTCATGTCTGACCAGCTCTCCCTCCTGACCAGCCCTCCCTCCTGACCAACCCTCCTTCCTGACCAGTCCTCCCTCCTGACCAGCCCTCCCTCCTGACCAGTCCTCCCTCCTGTCCAGTCCTTCCTCCTGACCAGTCCTTCCTCCTGACCAGTCCTCCCTCATGACCAGCCCTCCCTCCTAACCAGCCCTCCCTCCTGACCAGTCCTTCCTCCTGACCAGTCCTCCCTCCTGACCAGCTCTCCCTCCTGACCAGTCCTTCCTCCTGACCAGTCCTCCCTCCTGACCAGCCCTCCCTCCTGACCAGTCCTTCCTCCTAACCAGCCCTCCCTCCTCACCAGTCCTTCCTCCTGACCAGTCCTCCCTCCTGATCAGCTCTCCCTCCTGACCAGTCCTCCCTCCTGACCAGCTCTCCATCCTGACCAGTCCTCCCTCTTGACTAGTCATCCCTCCTGACCAGTCCTATCTCCAGACCAGCCATCCCTCCTGACCAGTCCTCCCTCCTGACCAGTCCTCCCTCCTGACCAGCCCTCCGTCCTGACCAGCCCTCCCTCCTCACCAGTCCTTCTTCCTCACCAGCCCTTCCTCCTGACCAGCCCACCCTCCTGACCAGTCCTCCCTCCTGACCAGCCCTCCCTCCTGACCAGTCCTTCCTCCTGACCAGTCCTTCCTCCTGATCAGCCCCCCCTCTCCTGACCAGCCCTCCCTCCTGACCAGTCCTTCCTCCTGACCAGTCATTCCTCCTGACCATTACTCCCTCCTGACCAGTCCTTCCTCCTGACCAGCCCTCCCTCCTGACCAGTCCTTCCTCCTGACCAGTCCTCCCTCCTGACCAGCCCTCCCTAGTGACCAGTCCTTCCTCCTAACCAGCCCTCCCTCCTGACCAGTCCTTCCTCCTGACCAGTCCTCCCTCCTGACCAGCTCTCCCTCCTGACCAGTCCTCCCTCTTGACCAGTCATCCCTCCTGACCAGTCCTCCCTCCTGACCAGCCATCCCTCCTGACCAGTCCTCCCTCCTGACCAGTCCTTCCTCCTGACCAGCCCTCCCTCCTGACCAGTCCTTCCTCCTGACCAGTCCTTCCTCCTGACCAGCCCCCCCTCTCCTGACCAGCCCTCCCTCCTGACCAGTCCTTCCTCCTGACCAGTCCTTCCTCCTGACCAGCCCCCCCTCTCCTGACCAGCCCTCCCTCCTGACCAGTCCTTCTTCCTGACCAGTCCTTCCTCCTGACCATTACTCCCTCCTGACCAGTCCTTCTTCCTGACCAGTCCTCCCTCCTGACCAGTCCTTCCTCCTTACCAGTCCTTCCTCCTGACCAGCCCCCCTCTCCTTACCAGCCCTCCCTCCTGACCAGTCCTTCCTCCTGACCAGTCCTTCCTCCTGACCATTACTCCCTCCTGACCAGTCCTTCCTCCTGACCAGTCGTCCCTCCTGACCAGTCCTCCCTCCTGACCAGTCCTTCCTCCTGACCAGTCCTCCCTCCTGACCAGTCCTTCCTCCTGAACAGCCCTCCCTCCTGACCAGTCCTCCCTCCTGACCAGTACCTCCTGACCAGTCCTCCCTCCTGACCAGTCCTTCCTCCTGACTAGTCCTCCCTCCTGACCAGTCCTTCCTCCTGACCAGTCCTTCCTCCTGACCAGTCCTCCCTCTTGACCAGTCCTCCCTCCTGACCAGTCCTCCCTCCTGGCCAGTCCTTCCTCCTGACCAGTCCTTCCTCCTGACCAGTCCTCCCTCCTGACCAGTCCTCCCTCCTGACCAGTCCTTCCTCCTAACCAGTCCTCCCTCCTGACCAGTCCTGCTTCCTGACCAGTCCTCCCTCCTAACCAGTCCTTCTTCCTGACCATTACTCCCTCCTGACCAGTACTTCCTCCTGACCAGTCCTTCCTTCTGACCAGTCCTCCCTCCTAACCAGTCCTTCCTCCTAACCAGTCCTCCCTCCTGACCAGTCCTTCCTCCTGACCAACCCTCCCTCCTGACCAGTCCTCCCTCCTGACCAGTCCTCCCTCCTAACCAGTCCTTCCTCCTAACCAGTCCTCCCTCCTGACCAGTCCTTCCTCCTAACCAGTCCTCCCTCCTGACCAGTCCTGCTTCCTGACCAGTCCTTCCTCCTAACCAGTCCTTCCTCCTAACCAGTCCTCCCTCCTGACCAGTCCTGCTTCCTGACCAGTCCTCCCTCCTAACCAGTCCTTCCTCCTAACCAGTCCTCCCTCCTAACCAGTCCTCCCTCCTGACCAGTCCTTCCTCCTAACCAGTTCTCCCTCCTGACCAGTCCTTCCTCCTAACCAGTCCTCCCTCCTGACCAGTCCTGCTTCCTGACCAGTCCTCCCTCCTAACCAGTCCTCCCTCCTGACCAGTCCTTCCTCCTAACCAGTCCTCCCTCCTGACCAGTCCCTCCTGACCAGTCCTCCCTCCTGACCAGTCCTCCCTCCTGACCAGTCCTCCCTCCTAACTAGTGCTCCCTCCTGACCAGTCCTCCCTCCTAACCAGTCCTTCCTCCTAACCAGTCCTCCCTCCTGACCAGTCCTCCCTCCTAACCAGTCCTTCCTCCTAACCAGTCCTCCCTCCTGACCAGTCCTTCCTCCTAACCAGTCCTCCCTCCTGACCAGTCCTGCTTCCTGACCAGTCCTTCCTGACCAGTCCTCCCTCCTGACCAGTCCTCCCTCCTGACCAGTCCTCTCTCCTGACCAGTCCTTCCTCCTAACCAGTCCTCCCTCCTGACCAGTCCTGCTTCCTGACCAGTCCTTCCTGACCAGTCCTCCCTCCTGACCAGTCCTCCCTCCTGACCAGTCCTTCCTCCTAACCAGTCCTCCCTCCTGACCAGTCCTCCCTCCTGACCAGTCCTTCCTCCTAACCAGTCCTCCCTCCTGACCAGTCCTCCCTCCTAACCAGTCCTCCCTCCTGACCAGTCCTTCCTCCTAACCAGTCCTCCCTCCTGACCAGTTCTCCCTCCTGACCAGCCCTCCTTCCTGACCAGCCCTCTGATACATCCACACCTGATCCTCATGTAAACACTTGGTTTACTTCCTGATACATCCACACCTGATCCTCATGTAAACACTTGGTTTACTTCCTGATACATCCACACCTGATCCTCATGTAAACACTTGGTTTACTTCCTGATACATCCACACCTGATCCTCATGTAAACACTTGGTTTACTTCCTGATACATCCTCACCTGATCCTCATGTAAACACTTGGTTTACTTCCTGATACATCCACACCTGATCCTCATGTAAACACTTGGTTTACTTCCTGATACATCCACACCTGATCCTCATGTAAACACTTGGTTTACTTCCTGATACATCCTCACCTGATCCTCATGTAAACACTTGGTTTACTTCCTGATACATCCTCACCTGATCCTCATGTAAACACTTGGTTTACTTCCTGATACATCCACACCTGATCCTCATGTAAACACTTGGTTTACTTCCTGATACATCCTCACCTGATCCTCATGTAAACACTTGGTTTACTTCCTGATACATCCTCACCTGATCCTCATGTAAACACTTGGTTTACTTCCTGATACATCCACACCTGATCCTCATGTAAACACTTGGTTTAATTCCTGATACATCCTCACCTGATCCTCATGTAAACACTTGGTTTACTTCCTGATACATCCTCACCTGATCCTCATGTAAACACTTGGTTTACTTCCTGATACATCCTCACCTGATCCTCATGTAAACACTTGGTTTACTTCCTGATACATCCTCACCTGATCCTCATGTAAACACTTGGTTTACTTCCTGATACATCCTCACCTGATCCTCATGTAAACACTTGGTTTACTTCCTGATACATCCTCACCTGATCCTCATGTAAACACTTGGTTTACTTCCTGATACATCCACACCTGATCCTCATGTAAACACTTGGTTTACTTCCTGATACATCCTCACCTGATCCTCATGTAAACACTTGGTTTACTTCCTGATACATCCTCACCTGATCCTCATGTAAACACTTGGTTTACTTCCTGATACATCCACACCTGATCCTCATGTAAACACTTGGTTTACTTCCTGATACATCCTCACCTGATCCTCATGTAAACACTTGGTTTACTTCCTGATACATCCACACCTGATCCTCATGTAAACACTTGGTTTACTTCCTGATACATCCACACCTGATCCTCATGTAAACACTTGGTTTACTTCCTGATACATCCTCACCTGATCCTCATGTAAACACTTGGTTTACTTCCTGATACATCCTCACCTGATCCTCATGTAAACACTTGGTTTACTTCCTGATACATCCTCACCTGATCCTCATGTAAACACTTGGTTTACTTCCTGATACATCCACACCTGATCCTCACTTGGTTTACTGATGATGACCCCGTGGGTGTGTGTGTTTCTTTTGACAGATTCAACGAAGTGAACAGTTGTGGGAGCAGCGTGAGGGGGTCGGACCAGGATCTGGCCTCACAACACCCACTCCACATAACTACAACCAGTAAGAACAGGTAGGAACCTGGCCAGGCCACAAGGTGGAGGGGTCACAACCCCCCCGCTCCACATAACTACAACCAGTAAGAACAGGTAGGAACCTGGCCAGGCCACAAGGTGGAGTGGGTCACAACCCCCCCGCTCCACATAACTACAACCAGTAAGAACAGGTAGGAACCTGGCCAGGCCACAAGGTGGAGTGGGTCACAACCCCCCCGCTCCACATAACTACAACCAGTAAGAACAGGTAGGAACCTGGCCAGGCCACAAGGTGGAGTGGGTCACAACCCCCCCAGCCGCTCACTGTCTGGCCTCATCACAACACACGACCGTATCCCTCACTCCCGTGTTAACCTATATGATGTACAACATGTACATCATGTCTTACTGTACATGTACATCGTGTCTTACTGTACATGTACATCATGTCTTACTGTACATGTACATCATGTCTTACTGTAATGTACAACATGTCTCAGTGTACATGTACATCATGTCTTACTGTACATGTACATCATGTCTCAGTGTACATGTATCATGTCTCAGTGTACATGTACATCATGTCTTACTGTACATGTAGATCATGTTTCAGTGTACATGTGCATGAAACTATATAGCTGGTAAGTACAGGTAAGTTACAACCTGAGTGTATCCACAACCGGTGAGCACATTACAACCACAACTTACAACTTGCTACACTTATACACAACTTAACAACATCTCCCGTAAAGTGTAAGTAAAGAAGTGTTACTACAGCAGGACTTATGATAGCATTCTTTCCTACAACTGTTGTTGGGTTCTTATCTTCGCTTCTCG
The DNA here is from genome assembly GCF_036320965.1 of Panulirus ornatus. NCBI lineage: Eukaryota > Metazoa > Arthropoda > Malacostraca > Decapoda > Palinuridae > Panulirus > Panulirus ornatus. The sequence goes on from NC_092228.1 coordinate 26,121,973, forward strand.
TTATCATGAAGGTTGTAATAACTCGTTCTAAAGGTTATGATAACTCGTACTTGAGGTTATAGTAACTCCTCCTGAAATACAACAAGATCTTCAGTAATGACACCAGCCAGACAGCTCAGGTAAGACACACAACGATAACTACAACATCTACAACCCACAACCACACAAGCCAGGAGTGTTTACACTACAACATCGACAACCCACGACCACACAAGCCAGGAGTGTTTACACTACACCACAACATCTACAACCCACAACCACACAAGCAAGGAGTGTATACACTACAACATCTACAACCCACAACCACACAAGTCAGGAGTGTATACACTACAACATCTACAACCCACAACCACACAAACCAGGAGTGTTTACACTACACCATAACATCTACAACCCACAACCACACGAGCAAGGAGTGTATACACTACAACATCTACAACCCACAACCACACAAGCCAGGAGTGTTTACACTACACCACAACATCTACAACCCACAACCACACAAGCCAGGAGTGTATACACTACAACATCTACAACCCACAACCACACAAGCCAGGAGTGTTTACACTACACCACAACATCTACAACCCACAACCACAAAAGCCAGGAGTGTTTACACTACACCACAACATCTACAACCTACTACCACACAAGCCAGGAGTGTTTACACTACACCACAACATCTACAACCCACAACCACACAGGCCAGGAGTGTTTACACTACACCACAACATCTACAACCCACAACCACACAGGCCAGGAGTGTTTACACTACAACATCTACAACCTACTACCACACAAGCCAGGAGTGTTTACACTACACCACAACATCTACAACCCACAACCACACAAGCCAGGAGTGTTTACACTACACCACAACATCTACAACCCACAACCACACAAGCCAGGAGTGTATACACTACACCACAACATCTACAACCCACAACCACACAAGCCAGGAGTGTATACACTACAACATCTACAACCTACTACCACACGAGCCAGGAGTGTTTACACTACACCACATCTACAACCCACAACCACACATGCCAGGAGTGTTTACACTACAACACAACATCTACAACCCACAACCACACAGGCCAGGAGTGTTTACACTACACCACAACATCTACAACCCACAACCACACAAGCCAGGAGTGTATACACTACACCACAACATCTACAACCCACAACCACACAAGCCAGGAGTGTTTACACTACAACATCTACAACCCACAACCACACAAGCCAGGAGTGTTTACACTACACCACAACATCTACAACCCACAACCACACAAGCCAGGAGTGTTTACACTACACCACAACATCTACAACCTACTACCACACAAGCCAGGAGTGTTTACACTACACCACAACATCTACAACCCACAACCACACAGGCCAGGAGTGTTTACACTACAACATCTACAACCTACTACCACACAAGCCAGGAGTGTTTACACTACACCACAACATCTACAACCCACAACCACACAAGCCAGGAGTGTTTACACTACACCACAACATCTACAACCCACAACCACACAAGCCAGGAGTGTATACACTACACCACAACATCTACAACCCACAACTACACAAGCCAGGAGTGTATACACTACAACATCTACAACCTACTACCACACAAGCCAGGAGTGTTTACACTACACCACAACATCTACAACCCACAACCACACATGCCAGGAGTGTTTACACTACAACACAACATCTACAACCCACAACCACACAGGCCAGGAGTGTTTACACTACACCACAACATCTACAACCCACAACCACACAGGCCAGGAGTGTTTACACTACACCACAACATCTACAACCCACAGCCACACAAGCCAGGAGTGTTTACACTACAACATCTACAACCCACAACCACACAAGCCAGGAGTGTTTACACTACAACATCTACAACCCACAACCACACAGGCCAGGAGTGTTTACACCACAACATCTACAACCCACAACCACACAAGCCAGGAGTGTATACACTACACCACAACATCTACAACCCACAACCACACAAGCCAGGAGTGTTTACACTACAACATCTACAACCCACAACCACACAAGCCAGGAGTGTTTACACTACACCACAACATCTACAACCCACAACCACACAAGCCAGGAGGGTATACACTACACCACAACATCTACAACCCACAACCACACAAGCCAGGAGTGTTTACACTACACCACAACATCTACAACCCACAAATACTCCGCCATCTTACCAGTCAACTCCTTGTGTTAACCTACAAGCTGATGTGTTCTGTAAACACAGTTTCTCTCACGAAAGAGAAATGATTAAAGATTAGGTCTTCATGATGGTCCAGGATGATTAAAGATTAGGTCTTTATGATGGTCCAGGATGATTGAAGATTAGGTCTCATGTCCAGATGATAGGTCATGATGGCCCAGGATGATTGAGATTAGGTCTCATGTTGGCACCAGGATGTGTTGACGGTTAGGTCTTAATGCTGGTCCCTGATGATTGAAGATTAGTTCTTCATGATGGCACAGATTAGGTCTTCATGATGGTCCAGGATGATTAAAGATTAGGTCTTTATGATGGTCCAGGATGATTGAAGATTAGGTCTTCATGATGGTCCAGGATGATTGAAGATTAGGTCTTCATGATGGCCCAGGATGATTGAAGATTAGGTCTTCATGATGGCACAGGATGATTGACGGTTAGGTCTTAATGATGGTCCTGGATGATTGAAGATTAGGTCTTAATGATGGTCCAGGATGATTGAAGATTAGGTCTTAATGATGGTCCAGGATGATTGAAGATTGGTCTTAATGATGGTCCAGGATGATTGAAGATTAGGTCCCAGTGATGGTCTAGGATGACTGAAGATTAGGTGTTAATGATGGTCCAGGATGATTGAAGATTAGGTCTTCATGATGGTCCTGGATGATTGAAGAAGAGGTCTCAGTGATGGTCCTGGATGATTGAAGATTAGGTCTTAATGATGGCCCAGGATGATTGAAGATTAGGTCTCAATGATGGTCCAGGATGATTGAAGATTAGGTCTTAATGATGGTCCAGGATGATTGAAGATTGGTCTTAATGATGGTCTAGGATGATTGAAGATTAGGTCCCAGTGATGGTCCTGGATGACTGAAGATTAGGTCTTAATGATGGTCCAGGATGATTGAAGATTAGGTCTTCATGATGGTCCTGGATGATTGAAGATTAGGTCTCAGTGATGGTCCTGGATGATTGAAGATTAGGTCTTAATGATGGTCCAGGATGATTGAAGATTAGGTCTTAATGATGGCCCAGGATGATTGAAGATTAGGTCTTCATGATGGTCTTGGATGATTGAAGATTTGGTCTTCATGATGGTCCAGGATGATTGAAGATTAGGTCTTAATGATGGCCCAGGATGATTGAAGATTTGGTCTTAATGATGGTCGATGATTGAAGATTAGGTCTTAATGTTGGTCTTGGATGATTGAAGATTAGGTCTTAATGATGGTCTGGATGATTGAAGATTAGGTCTTAATGATGGTCCAGGATGATTGAAGATTAGGTCTTAATGATGGTCCAGGATGATTGAAGATTAGGTCTTAATGATGGTCCAGGATGATTGAAGATTAGGTCTTCATGATGGTCCAGGATGATTGAAGATTAGGTCTTCATGATGGTCCAGGATGATTGAAGATTAGGTCTTCATGATGGTCCAGGATGATTGAAGATTAGGTCTTAATGATGGTCCAGGATGATTGAAGATTAGGTCTTAATGATGGTCCAGGATGATTGAAGATTAGGTCTCAGTGATGGTCCTGGATGATTGAAGATTAGGTCTTAATGATGGTCCAGGATGATTGAAGATTAGGTCTTAATGATGGTCCAGGATGATTGAAGATTAGGTCTAGTGATGGTCCAGGATGATTGAAGATTAGGTCTTCATGATGGTCCAGGATGATTGAAGATTAGGTCTTCATGATGGTCCAGGATGATTGAAGATTAGGTCTTCATGATGGTCCAGGATGATTGAAGATTAGGTCTTCATGATGGTCCAGGATGATTGAAGATTAGGTCTTCATGATGGTCCAGGATGATTGAAGATTAGGTCTTAATGATGGTCCAGGATGATTGAAGATTAGGTCTTCATGATGGCGCAGGATTATTGACGGTTAGGTCTTAATGATGGTCCTGGATGATTGAAGATTATGTCTTAATGATGGTCCAGGATGATTGAAGATTAGGTCTTAATGATGGTCCAGGATGATTGAAGATTAGGTCTTAATGATGGTCCAGGATGATTGAAGATTAGGTCCCAGTGATGGTCCTGGATGACTGAAGATTAGGTCTTAATGATGGTCCTGGATGATCGAAGATTATGTCTTAATGATGGCCCAGGATGATTGAAGATTAGGTCTTCATGATGGCGCAGGATTATTGACGGTTAGGTCTTAATGATGGTCCTGGATGATTGAAGATTATGTCTTAATGATGGTCCAGGATGATTGAAGATTAGGTCTTAATGATGGTCCAGGATGATTGAAGATTAGGTCTTAATGATGGTCCAGGATGATTGAAGATTAGGTCCCAGTGATGGTCCAGGATGACTGAAGATTAGGTCTTCATGATGGTCCAGGATTATTGACGGTTAGGTCTTAATGATGGTCCTGGATGATTGAAGATTAGGTCTTAATGATGGTCCAGGATGATTGAAGATTAGGTCTTAATGATGGTCCAGGATGATTGAAGATTAGGTCTTAATGATGGTCCAGGATGATTGAAGATTAGGTCCCAGTGATGGTCCAGGATGACTGAAGATTAGGTCTTAATGATGGTCCAGGATGATTGAAGATTAGGTCTTCATGATGGTCCTGGATGTTTGAAGATTAGGTCTCAGTGATGGTCCAGGATGATGGAAGATTAGGTCTTAATGATGGTCCTGGATGATTGAAGATTAGGTCTCAGTGATGGTCCAGGATGATTGAAGATTAGGTCTTAATGATTGTCCTGGATGATTGAAGATTAGGTCTTCATGATGGTCCTGGATGATTGAAGATTAGGTCTTAATGATGGTCCAGGATGATTGAAGATTAGGTCTTAATGATGGTCCAGAATGATGAAGATTAGGTCTCAGTGATGGTCCTGATGTGTGGATTAGGTTGTGGGTGATGGTTGTGGTTGGTGTGGTTGTGTTATGGTGTGGTTGATTGAAGTTAGGTCTGTGTGGTCGGTGTGGATTAGGTTTAGTGATGGTTGGTTTGGTGTGGTTGTGGGTGTGGTGTGGTGGTGTGGTTGTGGTGGTTGGGTGTGTGGTGTGGGTGGTGTTTGGGTTGTGTGGGTGGGTGGGTGTGTGTGTGGTGTTGGTGTGGGTTGTGGTGTGGTGTGTGGTTGTGGGTGTGGGTGTGGTTGTGGGGGGTTGTGTGGTGTGGTGTGGTGTGGGTTGTGGTTGTGGGTGTGGTGTGGTGTGGTGTGGTGTGTGTGGGTGTGGTTGTGGGTGGGGTGTGGGTGTGTGGTTGTGGGTGTGGGTGGTGGGTGTGGGTGTGGGTTGTGGGTGGGTGTGGGTGTGGGTGTGGTGTGGGTGTGGTTTGGGTGTGGGTGTGGTTGTGGGTTGGTGGGTGTGTGGGTGTGGTGTGTGGGTGTGGGTGGTGGGTGTGGGTGTGGGTGTGTTTGTGGGTGTGGGTGTGGGTGTGGGTGTGGGTGTGGTTGTGGGTGTGAGTGTGGGTGTGGTTGTGGGTGTGGGTGTGGTTGTGGGGGTGGTTGTGGGTGTGGGTGTGGGTGTGGGTGTGGTTGTGGGTGTGAGTGTGGGTGTGGTTGTGGGTGTGGGTGTGGGTGTGGTTGTGGGTGTGGGTGTGGGTGTGGGTGTGGTAGTGGGTGTGGGTGTGGTTGAGGGTGTGGGTGTGGGTGTGGGTGTGGGTGTGGTTGTGGGTGTGGGTGTGGGTGTGGTTGTGGGTGTGGGTGTGGGTGTGGTTGTGGGTGTGGGTGTGGGTGTGGGAGTGGTTGTGGGTGTGGGAGTGGTTGTGGGTGTGGGTGTGGGTGTGGGTGTGGGTGTGGGTGTCATGTGGGGGCCCCGTACAGAGGAAGGTGTGTGGCTGGTCGGGTCTGAAGACGTGGCCACGTCTCACACATTGGGAGGAAATGGTCTGTGCTGAGAATATTGACACCAGCCAGGTGACACATGAGATGTAGGAGCACTGTGAGGGAGGGTGGAGGTGTGCAGTGTGAGGGAGGAGGGAGGTGTGCAGTGTGAGGAAGTGGGGAGATGTGAACCAGGGCATGTGAAGCGTCTGGGGTAAACCATGGAAAGTTTTGTGGGGCCTGGATGTGGAAAGGGAGCTGTGGTTTCGGTGCATTATACATGACAGCTAGAGACTGAGTGTGAACGAATGTGGCCTTTGTTGTCTTTTCCTAGCGCTACCTCGCTGAAGCAGGGGGTAGCGATGCTGTTCCCCGTGGGGCAGGGTAGCGCCAGGAATGGATGAAGGTAAGCAAGTATGAAGATATATATATATATATATATATATATATATATATATATATATATATATATATATATATATATATATATATATATATATATATATATATATATATATATATATATATATATGTGTGTGTGTGTGTGTGTGTGTGTGTGTGTGTGTGTGTGTGTGTGTGTGTGTGTATTTGTTATCATATTATTGTTTATCATACTTAGTCGCTGTCTCCAGCGTTAGTGAGGTAGCGCAAAGAAACAAACGAAGGATAGACCTAACCCACCCAAATGCACATGTATTATATACATTAACACCCACACAGGCATATATACATACCTATACATTTCAACGTATACATACATATACATACAAAGACATACACATATACAAATGTACATATTCATACCTGCTGTCTTTATCCATTCCGTCGCCACCCCGACACACATGAAAAATAGCACCCCCCCCCCCCCCGCGTGCGTGCGAGGTAGCGCTAGGAAAAGACAACAAAGGCCACATTCGTTCACACCCAGTCTCTAGCTGTCATGTATAATGCACCGAAACCACAGCTCTCTTTCCACATCCAGGCCCCACAAAACTTTCCATGGTTTACCCCAGACGCTTCAAATGCCCTGGTTCAATCCATTGACAGCACGTCGACCCTGGTATACCACATCGTTCCAATTCACTCTTTTCCTTGCACGCCTTTCACTCTCCTGCATTTTCAGTCCCCGATCGCTTAAAATCTTTTTCATTCCATCCTTCCACCTCTCATTTGGTCTCCCACTTCTCGTTCCCTCCATCTCTGACACATATATCCTCTTGGTCAATCTTTCCTCACTCATTCTCTCCATGTGACCAAACCATTTCAATACACCCTCTTCTGCTTTCTCAACCACACTCTTTTTATTACCACACATCTCTCTTACCCTTACATTACTTACTCGATCAAACTACCTCACACCACATATTGTCCTCAAACATCTCATTTCCAGCACATCTACCCTCCTCCGCACAACTCTATCCGTAGCCCACGCCTCGCAACCATACAACAATGTTGGAACCACTATTCCTTCAAGCATACCCATTTTTGCTTTCCGAAATAACGTTCCCTCCTTCCACACATTCTTCATCGCTCTCAGAACCTTCGCCCCCTCCCCCACCCTGTGACCCACTTCCGCTTCCATGGTTCCATCCGCTGCCAGATCCACTCCCAGATATCTAAAACACTTCACTTCCTCCAGTTTTTCTCCACTGAAATCTATCTAACTTATCCCTCAACCCTGTTGAACCTAATAACATTACTGTTCTCTATGATTTTTCTCTCGAATCAATCACCAGCGCTGTATCATCAGAGAACAACAACTGACTCACTTCCCAAGCTCTCTCATCCACAACAGACCGCATGCTTGCCCCTCTCTCCAAACTCCTGCATTCACCTCCCTAACAACCCCATTCAAAAACAAAGTAAACAACCATGGAGACATCATGCACCCCTGCCGCAAACCTACATTCACTGAGAACCAATCACTTTCCTCTCTTCCTACACGTACACATGCCTTACATCCTTGATAAAAAATTTTCACTGCTTCTAACAACTTGCCTCCCACACCATATTTTCCTAATACCTTCCACAGAGCATCTCTATCAACTCTATCATATGCCTTCTCCAGATCCATAAATGCTACATACAAATCCATTTACTTTTCTAAGTATTTCTCACATACATTCTTCAAAGCAAACACCTGATCCACACATCCTCTACCACTTCTGAAACCACACTGCTCTTCCCCAATCTGATGCTCTGTACATGCCTTCACCCTCTCAATCAATACCCTCCCATATAATTTACCAGGACTACTCAACAAACTTATACCTCTTCTGTCTCAACCAAACCACTCGCCCTAACCCTCTCACTTCACACAAGACCCCGACCAAAGCACCCTACATCTGCCACACATTTAACAAACCTTCAAAATACTCACTCCATCTCCTCACTTTATCACCACCTATCATCACTCTCCTCCATACTCCCTTCACTGATGTTGCCATTTGTTCTCTTGTCTTACGCACATTATTTACTTCCTTCCAAGTCATCGTTTTAGTCCGGTCCCCCTAAAGTTTAATGATACTCTCTCACCCTATCTCTCATTTGCCCGCTCTTTAAACCCTTTAAACCCTTGCACTTTTCTTTTGACCTTCTGCCACTTCCTTTTATACATCTCCCAGTCATTTGCACTACTTTCTTGTAAGTATCGTGCAAACGCCTCTCTTTTTTTCTTTCACTGACAACTTTACTTCTTCATCCCACCACTCACTTCCTTTTCTAATCTGCCCACCTCTCCCCTTTCTCATGCCATATGCATCTTTTGCACATGCCATCACTACTTCCCTCGATGCATCCCATTCCTTACCTACTCCCTTCACTCTATTTGCCCTCACCTTTTGCATTCTACTTTCAATCTCTCCTGGGACTTCTTCACACAAGTCTCCTTTCCAAGCTCACTTACTCTCACCACTCTTCTTTCCAACATTCTCTCTTCTTTTTTGAAAGCTTCTTTAACTCTTCAACTTCGCCTCCACAAGATAGTGATCAGACATCCCACCAGCTGTTCCTCTCAGCACATTTACATCCAAAAGTCTTTTACACGTCTAACAATTAATACGCAATCTGATAATGCCTTTTTACCACCTCTCTTTTTTAAACCCGGTATTCCAAATCACCAGTGTTTTTCAGCACACAATTCCACAAACACTTCACCATTTCAATTTACAACAGTGAATACCCAATGAACGCCAATTATTCCCTCAACTGCCACATTACTCACCTTTGCATTCAAATCACCCATCACTATAACCCGGTCTCGTGCATCAAAACTACTAACACACCCACTCAGCTGCTCCCAAAACACTTGCCTCTCATGATCTTTCTTCTCATGCCCAGGTGCATATGTACCAATTTCACCCATCTCTCTCCATCAACTTTCAGTTTCACCTATATCAATCTAGAGTATACTTTCTTACATTCAATCACATACTCCCACCACTCCTGCTACAGGAGTAGTGGTACTTATTCCTTGGCTCTTGTACTCTCATCAACCCCTGACTTTACTCCGAAGACTTTTTCAAACCACTCTTCCCTTTTACCCTTCGAGCTTTATTTCACTCAGAGCCAAAACATCCAGGTTCCTTTACTCAAACATACTACCTATCTCTCCTTTTTTCTCATCTTAGTTACATCCACACTCATTCAGACACCCCAGTCTGAGCCTTCTCCCTCTTTGAGAAATTGAAATACAAGGAAGAGGAGGGTTTCCAGCCCTACGCTCCCGCCCTCTTTTAGTCGCCTTCCATGACATGCAGGGAATGTCTAACGTATGGGAGGTAACGCCAGGAACTGACGAAGAAAGACCATCCGCTCACATTGCTAGCAGTCATGTAATAATGCACCGCAACCACAGCTCCCTTTCCACATCCAGGCCCCACAGAACTTTCCATGGTTTACCCCAGACGCTTCATATGCCCTGGTTCAATCCATTGACAGCATCTCAACACCGGTGTAATTCCTCCTCCTAATTCACTCTATTTCTTGCACGCCTTTCACCCTCCTGCATGTTCAGGCCCCGATCACTCAAAATCTCGTTCACTCGAGCCTCCCATCTCCAATTTGGTTCGTTTTGTTCCTTGCTGCTTCCACTTATGATACATTTATCCAGCCTTGTCAGGCGTTTCTAATATATATATATATATATTTTTTTTTTTTTTTTTTTCATACTATTCGCCATTTCCCGCGATAGCGAGGTAGCGTTAAGAACAGAGGACTGGGCCTTTGAGGGAATATCCTCACCTGGCCCTCTTCTCTGTTCATTCTTTTGGAAAATTAAAAAAAAAAAAAACGAGAGGGGAGGATTTCCAGCCCCCCGCTCCCTTCCCTTTTAGTCGCCTTCTACGACACGCAGGGAATACGTGGGAAGTATTCTTTCTCCCCTATCCCCAGGGAAAATATATATATATATATATATATATATATATATATATATATATATATATATATATATATATATATATATATATATATATATATATAAATATACGTCATAGAGTCAGGTAAAAGCTCTTGTGTGTCATTATGTTGAGAGTGGAGGGATGTCTTGGCATCTTGTGTCTCATTATGATTTCGGTGTTGACCCAAACAAGTCTGACCTGAATGCTCTCAGCAGCAGCAGCAGCCTCCTCCTCCTCCTCACACATTCCCCAGATTACTATTTCCTTTCTCTTGGATCTTCCCGAGGAGCAAGCAGTCTTGATGACCGACTTTTGTCCGTGTCTGGGTAGGAGTGTCGCCCCTCCCGCCCCCGGTAGCCTCACCTCATGCCACCTGACGCTTGGAAAACCACATCTTTTCCTTCCTAAATGTTATGAAAAGATGTTCCTCCCTCATTATGTGTTGTTGACCTAGCGTGTGTTGCATTGTTCTCTGGTACACAACCAGACTTTGTCAACCTTCTCTCTGGGTACGTGAGCTGAAGAACATGTTCTACATAACATGAAGAACGTGTACATAACGTGAGATGAAGAACATGTTCTACATAACATGACTTGGAGAACGTGTACATAACGTGAGGTGAAGAACATGTTCTACATAACATGAAGAACGTGTACATAACGTGAGCTGAAGAACATGTTCTACATAACATGACTTGGAGAACGTGTACATAACGTGAGATGTAGAACATGTTCTACATAACATGAAGAACGTGTACATAACGTGAGATGAAGAACATGTTCTACATAACATGACTTGGAGAACGTGTACATAACGTGAGGTGAAGAACATGTTCTACATAACAGGACTTGAAGAACGTGTACATAACGTGAGCTGAAGTACATGTTCTACATAACATGACTTGAAGAACGTGTACATAACGTGAGCTGAAGAACATGTTCTGCATAACAGGACTTGAAGAACGTGTACATAACGTGAGCTGAAGAACATGTTCTACATAACATGACTTGAAGAATGTGTACATAACATGAGGTGAAGAACATGTTCTACTTAACATGACTTGAAGAACGTGTAAATAACGTGAGCTGAAGAACATGTTCTACATAACATGACTTGAAGAACGTGTACATAACGTGAGCTGAAGAACATGTTCTACATAACATGACTTGAAGAACGTGTACATAACGTGAGGTGAAGAACATGTTCTACATAACATGACTTGAAGAACGTGTACATAACGTGAGCTGAAGAACATGTTCTACATAACATGACTTGAATAACGTGTACATAACGTGAGGCGAAGAACATGTTCTACATAACATGGCTTGAAGAACGTGTACATAACATGAGGTGAAAAACATGTTCTACATAACAGGACTTGAAGAATGTGTACATAACATGAGGTGAAGAACATGTTCTACATAACATGACTTGAAGAACGTGTACATAACGTGAGGTGAAGAACATGTTCTACATAACATGAGCTGAAGAACATGTTCTACATAACATGAGCTGAAGAACATGTTCTACATAATGTGAGCTGAAGAACATGTTCTACATAACATGAGGTTATAGGTTCTTGATCATTAGTAACCTGTGTCAGCTGTGAACTGTCTGTCAATATCATCACTAAATAAATATTGATGAACGTTAAACTCTCTGTATAATAATACGAATTGACTTTTGCAGCACAAGGAATTATGTAACAACACGAAAGATTATGTAACACGAGGAATAATGCAACACAAGGAATTATTCAACACGAGGAATTATGTAACACGATGAATTATGCAACAACACGAGGAATTATGCAACACAAGGAGTTATGTAACAACACAAAGGATTATGTAACACGATGAATTATGCAACAGCACGAGGAATTATGTAACACAAGGAATTATGCAACAACACGAGGAATTATGCAACACGAGGAATTAGGTAACATGAGGAATTATGTAACACGAGGAATTATGTAACACGAGGATTTATGTAACAACACAAAGGATTATGTAACACGAGGAATTATGCAACAACACGAGGAATTATGCAACACGAGGAATTAGGTAACATGAGGAATTATGTAACACGAGGAATTATGCAACACGAGGAATTATGTAACAACACAAAGGATTATGTAACACGATGAATTATGCAACAACACGAGGAATTATGTAACAGGAGGAATTATGCAACACGAGGAATTAGGTAACATGAGGGATTATGTAAGACGAGGAATTATGCAACATGAGGAATTAGGAAACATGAGGAATTATGTAACACGAGGGATTATTCAACACGAGGAATTATGTAACACGAGGAATTATGTGACACGAGGAATTATGTAGCACGAGAAATTATGTAAAACGAGGAATTAGGCAACGCAAGGAATTATGTAACACGAGGAATTATGCAACAACGCCAAGAATTATGCAACACAAGGGATTATGCAACACGAGGAATTATGTAACACGAGGAATTATGCAACAGCGCGAGGAATTATGTAACACGAGGAATTATGCAACAACATGAGGGATTATGTAGCACGAGGAATTATGTGACACGAGAAATTATGCAACAACACGAGGAATTATGCAACATGAGTGATTATGCAACACGAGGAATTATGTAACACGACGTAGTACAGGTGCCGTCACATTACGTCAGCTGCCTGAGTGACGTAAAGCAACATATGATACCGTATACGTCATCAGAGTTACGTACTTAGCGTTATAAACAGGCGACTCAAACCATCAGATGTGACAGATGTGTAACAACACGAAGACGTCTTCCTCTGACACATATATCATCTTGGTCAATCTTTCCACCTCCAATTTGGTCTCCCACTTCTCGTCGTTCCCTCCACCTCCGACACATATATCCTCTTGGTCAATCTTTCCTCACTCATTCTCTCCATGTGCCCAAACCATTTCAAAACACCCTCTTCTGCTCTCTCAACCACACTCTTTTTATTTCCACACATCTCTCTTACACTTACATTACTTACTCGATCAAACCACCTCACACCACATATTGTCCTCAAACATCTCATTTCTAGCACATCCACCCTCCTCCGCACAACTCTATCCATAGCCCACGCCTCGCAACCATACAACATTGTTGGAACCACTATTCCTTCAAACATACCCATTTTTGCTTTCCGAGATAATGCTCTCGACTTTCACATATTTTTCATCGCTCCCAGAACATTCACCCCCTCCCCCACCCTATGACTCACTTCCGCTTCCATGGTTCCATCCGCTGCCAAATCCACTCCCAGATATCTAAAACACTTCACTTCCTCCAATTTTTCTCCATTCAAACTTACCTCCCAGTTAACTTGTTCCTCAACCCTACTGTAACTAATAACCTTGCTCTTATTCACATTTACTCTCAGCTTTCTTCTTTCACACTCTTTACCAAACTCAGTCACCAGCTTCTGCAGTTTCTCACCCAAATCAGCCATCAGCGCTGTATCATCAGGGAACAACAACTGACTCACATCCCAAGCTCTCTCATCCACAAAAGATTGAATACTTGTCTCTCTCTCCAAACTCTTGCATTTACCTCCTTAACCACCCAATTCATAAACAAATTAAACAACCATGGAGACATCACGCACCCCTGCCGCAAACCAACATTCACTGGGAACCAATCACTTTCCTCTCTTCCTACACGTACACATGCCTTACATCCTCGATAAAAACTTTTCACTGCTTCTAACAACTTGCCTCCCACACCATATATTCTTAATAGCTTCCACAGAGCATCTCTATCAACTCTATCATATGCCTTCTCCAGATCCATAAATGCTACGTACAAGTCTATTTGCTTCTCTAAGTATTTCTCACAGACATTCTTCAAAGCAAACACCTGATCCACACATCCTCTACCGCTTCTGAAACCACACTGCTCTTCCCCAATCTGATGCTCTGTACATGCCTTCACCCTCTCAATCAATACCCTCCCATATAATTTCCCAGGAATACTCAACAAACTTATACCGCTGTAATTTGAACACTCATCTTTATCCCCTTTGCCTTTGTACAATGGCACTATGCAAGCATTCCGCCAATCCTCAGGCACTTCATCATGAGCCATACATACATTGAATATCCTCACCAACCGGTCAACAACACAGTCAACCCCCTTTTTATATAAATTTCACTGCAGTACCATCCAAACCCTCCGCCTTACCGGCTTTCATTTTCCGCAAACTTTCATTACCTTTTCTCTGTTTACCAAATTTTTCTCCCTGACCCTCTCACTTCGCACACCACCTCGAACAAAACACCACATATCTGCCACTCTGTCATCAAACACATTCAACAGACCTTCAAAATACTCACTCCATATCCTTCTCACTTCACCACTACTTGTTATTACCTCCCCATAAGCCCCCTTCACCGATGTTCCCATTTGTTCTCTTGTCTCACGCACTTTATAAACCTCTTTCCAAAATATCTTTTTATTCTCCCTAAACTAAAACGATAACCTCTCACCCCAACTCTCATTTGCCCTCTTTTTCACCTTTTGCACCTTTCTCTTGACCTCCAGCCTCGTTCTTTTATACATCTCCCAGTCATTTGCATTATTTCTCTGCAAAAATCGTCCAAATACCTCTCTCTTCTCTTTCATAAACAACTTTACTTCTTCATCCCACCACTCACTACCCTTTCTAATCCGTCCACCTCCCACCTTTCGCAAGCCACGTCTATCTTTTGCACAAGCCATCACTGCTTCCCTAAATACATGCCATTCCTCCCCCACTCCCCTTACGTCATTTGTTTTCACCTTTTTCCATTCTGCACTCAATCTCTCCTGGTACTTACACACACATGTCTCTTTTCCAAACTCACTTACTCTCACCACTCTCTTCATCCCAACATTCTCTCTTCATTTTTGAAAACCGCTACAAATCTTCACCTTCGCCTCCACTAGATAATGATCAGACATCCCTCCAGTTGCCCCTTTCTGCACATTAACATCCAAAAGTCTCTCTTTCGCGTGCCTATCAATAAACACATCATCCAATAACGCTCTCTGGCCATCTCTCCTGCTTACATACGTATACTTATGTATATCTCTTTTTTCAGACCAGGTATTCCCAATCACCAGTCCTTTTTCAGCACATAAATCTACAAGCTCTACACCATTTCCATCTACAACAATAAACACCCCATGTACACCAATTATTCCCTCAACTGCCACATTACTCACATTTGCATTCAAATCACTCATCACTATAACCCGGTCTCGTGCATCAAAACTACTAACACACTCACTCAGCTGCTCCCAAAACACTTGCATGCGTTGTTGACTGGTTGGTAAGGATATTCAATGTATGTATGGTTCATGTTGAAGTGCATGAGGATTGGCGGAATGCTTGCATAGTGCCACTGTACAAAGGCAAAGGGGATAAAAGTGAGTGCTCAAATTACAGAGGTATAAGTTTGTTGAGTATTCCTGGTAAATTATATGGAAGGGTATTGATTGAGAGGGTGAAGGCATGTACAGAGCATCAGATTGGGGAAGAGCAGTGTGGTTTCAGAAGTGGTAGAGGATGTGTGGATTAGGTGTTTGCTTTGAAGAATGTATATGAGAAATACTTAGAAAAGCAAATGGATTTGTATGTAGCATTTATGGATTTGGACAAGGCATATGATACAGTTGATAGAGATGCTCTGTGGAAGGTCTTAAGAATATATGGTGTGGGAGGCAAGTTGTAAGAAGCAGTGAAAAGTTTTGATCGAGGATGTAAGGCATGTGTACGAGTAGGAAGAGAGGAAAGTGATTGGTTCTCAGTGAATGTAGGTTTGCGGAAGGGATGTGTGATGTCTCCATGGTTGTTTAATTTGTTTATGCATGGGGTTGTTAGGGAGGTGAATGCAAGAGTTTTGGAAAGAGGGGCAAGTATGAAGTCTGTTGGGGATGAGAGAGCTTGGGAAGTGAGTCAGTTGTTGTTCGCTAATGATACAGCGCTGGTGGCTGATTCGGGTGATTAACTGCAGAAGTTGGTGACCGAGTTTGGTAAAGTGTGTGAAAGAAGCTAAGAATAAATATGAATAAGAGGAAGGTTATTTGGTTCAGTAGGGTTGAGTGAAAAATTAATTGGGAGGTAAGTTTGAATAGAGAAAAACTGGAGGAAGTGAAGTGTTTTAGATATCTGGGAGTGAATTTGGCAGCGGATGGAACCATGTAAGCGGAAGTGATTCATAGGGTAGGGGAGGGGGCGAAAGTTCTGTGAACGTTGAAGAATGTGTGGAAGTCGAAAACATTATCTCGGAAAGCAAAAATGGGTATGTTTGAAGGAATAGTGGTTCCAACAATGTTGTATGGTTGCGAGGCGTGGGCTATAGATAGAGTTGTGCAGAGGAGGGTGCATGTGCTGGAAATGAGATGTTTGAGGACAATATGTGGTGTGAGGTGGTTTGATCGAGTAAGTAATAATAGGGTAAGAGAGATGTGTGGTAATAGAAAGAGTGTGCTTGAGAGAGCAGATGAGAGTGTTTTGAAATGGTTTGGTCACATGGAGAGAATGAGTGATTAAAGATTGACAAAGAAGATATATGTGCCATAGGTGGAGGGAACAAGGAGAAGTGGGAGACCAAATTGGAGGTGGAAAGATGGAGTGTAAAAGATTTTGAGTCATCGGGGCCTGAACATGCAGGAGGGTGAAAGGCGTGCAAGGAATAGAGTGAATTGGACCGATGTGGTATACCAGGATCGACCTGCTTTCATTGGATTGAACCAGGGCATGTGAAGCGTCTGGGGTAAACCATGGAAAGTTCTGTGGGGCCTGGATGTGGAAAGGGAGCTGTGGTTTCGGTGCATTATACATGACAGCTAGAGACTGGGTGTGAACGAATGTGGCCTTTGTTGTCTTTTCCTGGTGCTACCTCGCACACATGCGGGGGAGGGGTTTATTTTATATCTAGCGGGGTGGCGACAGGAATGAATAAGGGCAGACATTATGAATTATGTACATGTGTAAATATGTATATGTCTGAGTGTGTATATATATGTATACGTTGAGATGTATAGGTATATACGTGTGCTGTGTGTGGACTTGTATGTATATACATGTATATGTGGGTGGGTTGGCCCATTCTTTTGTCTGTTTCCATGCGCTGCCTCGCTAATGAGGGAGATAGCGACAAAGTATAATAACTAAATAAAAAGAAAGAAAAAAATTATATATATATATATATATATATATATATATATATATATATATATATATATATATATATATATATATATATATATATTATGCAGACAAAGTAAATATAGTTATTGGTTCATGCATGAATCTTCGTGTATAGCTTTACTACATGTACGTTAGAGGAAGGTCTTCATGTGTGACCCAGGTCAGGTCAGTGTGGGGATGATGTGTGACCCAGGTCGGGTCAATGTCGGGATGAGACCCAGGTCAGGTCAGTGTGAGGATATGTGACCCAGGTCAGGTCAGTGTGGGGATGATATGTGACCCAGATCAGGTCAGTGTGGGGATGACATGTGACCCAGGTCAGGTCAGTGTGGGATGAAACCAAGGTCAGGTCAGTATGGGGATGATATGTGAACCAGGTCAAGTAAGTGTGGGGATGATATGTCACCTAAGTCAGGTCAGTATGGGGATGATGTGTGACCCAGGTCAGCTCAGTGGGGATGACACCCAGGTCAAGCCAGTGTGGGGATGATATGTGACCCAGGTCAGGTCAGTGTGGGGATGATATGTGACCCAGGTCAGGTCAGTTTGGGGATGATATGTGACCCAGGTCAGGTCAGTGTGGGGATGACGTGTGACCCAGGTCTGGTCAGTGTGGGGGTGATGTGTGACCCAGGTCAGGTCAGTGTAGGGATGAGAACCAGGTCAGGTCAGTGTGGGGGTGATATGTGACCCGGGTCAGGTCAGTGTGGGAATGATGTGTGTCCCAGGTCAGGTAAGTGTGGAGAGAGACCCAGGTCAGGTCAGTGTGGGGATGATGTGTGACCCAAGTCAGGTCAGTGTGGGGATGATATGTGACCTAGGTCAGGTCAGTGTGAGGATGATATGTGACCCAGGTCAGGTCAGTGTGGGATATGTGACCAAGGTCAGGTCAATGTTGGGATGATATGTGACCCAGGTCAGCTCAGTGTGTGGATGATATGTGACCCAGGTCAGGTCAGTGTGGGGTGATATGTGACCCAGGTCAGGTCAGTGTGGGGATGATATGTGACCCAGGTAAGGTCAGTGTCGGGTGATATGTGACCCAGGCCAGGTCAGTGTGGGGATGACGTGTGACCCAGGTCTGGTCAGTGTGGCGATGATATGTGACCAAGGTCAGGTCAGTGTGGGGTGATATGTGACCAAGGTCAGGTCAATGTGGGGATGATATGTGACCCAGGTCAGCTCAGTGTGTGGATGATATGTGACCAAGGTCAGGTCAATGTGGGGATGATATGTGATCCAGGTCAGCTCAGTGTGTGGATGATATGTGACCCAGGTCAGGTCAGTGTGGGGATGATATATGACCCAGGTCAGGTCAGTGTTGGGATGATATATGACCCAGGTCAGGTCAGTGTGGGGATGATATGTGACCCAGGTCAGGTCAGTGTGGGTATGATATGTGACCCAGGTCAGGTCAGTGTGGGGATGATATGTGACCCAGGTCAGGTCAGTGTTGGGATGATATATGACCCAGGTCAGGTCAGTGTTGGGATGATATGTGACCCAGGTCAGGTCAGTGTGGGGATGATATGTGACCCTGGTCAGGTCAGTGTGGGGATGACGTGTGACTTGGTCTGGTCAGTGTGGGGATGATATGTGACCCAGGTCAGGTCAGTGTGGGGTGATATGTGACCAAGGTCAGGTCAATGTGGGATGATATGTGACCCAGGTCAGCTCAGTGTGTGGATGATATGTGACCCAGGTCAGGTCAGTGTGGGGATGATATGTGACCCAGGTCAGGTCAGTGTGGGGATGATATGTGACCCAGGTCAGGTCAGTGTGGGGATGACATGTGACCCAGGTCAGGTCAGTGTGGGGATCATATGTGACCCAGGTCAGGTCAGTGTGGGGTGATATGTGACCAAGTTCAGGTCAATGTGGGGATGATATGTGACCCAGGTCAGCTCAGTGTGTGGATGATACGTGACCCAGTTCAGGTCAGTGTCGGGTGATATGTGACCCAGGTCAGGTCAGTGTGGGGATGACATGTGACCCAAGTCAGGTCAGTGTGGGGATGAGACCCAGGTCAGGTCAGTGTGGGGATGACACAGGTTAGGTCAGTGTGTGGATGATATGTGACCCAGGTCAGCTCAGTGTGTGGATGATACGTGACCCAGGTCAGGTCAGTGTCGGGTGATATGTGACCCAGGTCAGGTCAGTGTGGGGATGATATGTGACCCAGGTCAGGTCAGTGTGGGGATGACATGTGACCCAGTTCAGGTCAGTGTGGGGATGATATGTGACCCAGGTCAGGTCAGCGTGGGGATGATATGTGACCCAAGTCAGGTCAGTGTGGGGATCATATGTGACCCAGGTCAGGTCAGTGTGGGGATGACATGTGACCCAAGTCAGGTCAGTGTGGGGATGAGACCCAGGTCAGGTCAGTGTGGGGATGACACAGGTTAGGTCAGTGTGTGGATGATATGTGACCCAGGTCAGGTCAGTGTGGGGATGATATGTGACCCAGGTCAGGTCAGTGTGGGGATGATATGTGACCCAGGTCAGGTCAGTGTAGGGATGACATGTGACCCAGGTCAGGTCAGTGTGGGGATGATATGTGACCCAGGTCAGGTCAGTGTGGAGATGATATGTGACCCAGGTCAGGTCAGTGTGGGGACGATGTGTGACCCAGGTCAGGTCAGTGTGGGGATGACATGTGACCCAAGTCAGGTCAGTGTGGAGATGAGACCCAGGTCAGGTCAGCGTGGGGATGACACAGGTTTGGTCAGTGTGGGGGTGACCCAGGTCAGGTCAGTGTGGGGATGACACAGGTCAGGTCAGTGTGGGGATGACCCAGGCAGGTCAGTGTGGGGATGACACAGGTCAGGTCAGTGTAGGGATGACCCAGGTCAGGTCAGTGTGGGGATGATATGTGACCCAGGTCAGGTCAGTGTGGGGATGAGACCCAGGTCAGGTCAGTGTGGGGATGAGACCCAGGTCAGGTCAGTGTGGGGATGATGTGTTGTGGTGGTTGTATATGTGGTTTCCGGTGTTGGAGATGTTGTAGACGTTGAAGTACAGACATCCATGATCCCCTGTTGTAGCTGTTGTACTCCATGGTATGTACATACAACTCTCTACTTATGAAACTAATTCGCCATAAAATATCTATCTATCTATCTATCTATCATATATATATATATATATATATATATATATATATATATATATATATATATATATATATATATATATATATATATATATAGATATATATATATATATATATATATATATATATATATATATATATATATATATATATATATATATATATATATGAAGAATGTGTGGAAGTCGAGAACAATATCTCGGAAAGCAAAAATGGGTATGTTTGAAGGAATAGTGGTTACAACAATGTTGTATGGTTGCGAGGCGTGGGCTATGGATAGAGTTGTGCGCAGGAGGATGGATGTGCTGGAAATGAGATGTTTGAGGACAATGTGTGGTGTGAGGTGGTTTGATCGAGTAAGTAACGTAAGGGTAAGAGAGATGTGTGGAAATAAAAAGAGCGTGGTTGAGAGAGCAGAAGAGGGTGCTTTGAAATGGTTTGGGCACATGGAGAGAATGAGTGAGGAAAGATTGACCAAGAGGATATATGCGTCGGAGGTGGAGGGAACGAGGAGAAGAGGGAGACCAAATTGGAGGTGGAATGATGGAGTGAAAAAGATTTTGTGTGATCGGGGCCTGAACATGCAGGAGGGTGAAAGGAGGGCAAGGAATAGAGTGAATTGGAGCGATGTGGTATACCGGGGTTGACGTGCTGTCAGTGGATTGAATCAAGGCATGTGAAGCGTCTGGGGTAAACCATGGAAAGCTGTGTAGGTATATATATTTGCGTGTGTGGACGTATGTATATACATGTGTATGGGGGTGGGTTGGGCCATTTCTTTCGTCTGTTTCCTTGCGCTACCTCGCAAACGCGGGAGACAGAGAAGAGGGCCAGGTGAGAATATTCCCTCAAAGGCCCAGTCCTCTGTTCTTAACGCTACCTCGCTATCGCGGGAAATGGCGAATAGTATGAAATATATATATATATATATATATATATATATATATATATATATATATATATATATTTATTTTATTTGTTTTGCTTTGTCGCTGTCTTCCGCGTAGCGAGGTAGCGCAAGGAAACAGACGAAAGAATGGCCCAACCCGCCCACATACACATGTATATACATACACGTCAACACACGCAAATATACATACCTATACATCTCAATGTACACATATATATACACACACAGATATATACATATATACACATGTACATAATTCATACTGTCTGCCTTTATTTGTTCCCATCGCCACCTCGCCACACATGGAATAACAACCCCCTCCACCCTCATGTGAGCGAGGTAGCGCTAGGAAAAGACAACAAAGGCCCCATTCGTTCACACTCAGTCTCTAGCTGTCATGTAGTAATGCACCGAAACCACAGCTCCCTTTCCACATCCAGGCCCCACACACTTTCCATGGTTTACCCCAGACGCTTCACATGCCCTGGTTCAATCCATTGACAGCACGTCGACCCCAATATACCACATCGTCCCAATTCACTCTATTCCTTGCACGCCTTTCACCCTCCTGCATGTTCAGGCCCCGATCACTCAAAATCTTTTTCACTCCATCTTTCCACCTCCAGTTTGGTCTCCCACTTCTCCTCGTTCCCTCCACCTCTGACACATATATCCACTTGGTCAATCTTTCTTCACTCATTCTCTCCATGTGACCAAAACATTTCAAAACACCCTATTCTGCTCTCTCAATATATATATATATATATATATATATATATATATATATATATATATATATATATATATATATATATATATATATATATATATATACATATATATATATATATATATATATATATTGAGAGAGCAGAATAGGGTGAATTGGATCGATGTGGTATACCGGGGTTGACGTGCTGTCAGTGGATTGAATCAGGGCATGTGAAGAGTCTGGGGTAAACCATGGAAAGCTGTGTAGGTATGTATATTTGCGTTGTGTGGACGTGTATGTATATACATGTGTATGGGGGTGGGTTGGGCCATTTCTTTCGTCTGTTTCCTTGCGCTACCTCGCAAACGCGGGAGACAGCGACAAAGCAAAAAAAAAAAAAAATCACTCATGGTGAGGTGCCTGAGGATTGGCGGAATGCGTGCATAGTGCCATTGTACAAAGGCAAAGGGGATAAGAGTAAGTGCTCAAATTACAGAGGTATAAGTTTGTTGAGTATTCCTGGTAAATTATATGGGAGGGTATTGATTGAGAGGGTGAAGGCATGTACTGAGCATCAGATTGGGGAAGAGCAGTGTGGTTTCAGAAGTGGTAGAGGATGTGTGGATCAGGTGTTTGCTTTGAAGAATGTATGTGAGAAATACTTAGAAAAGCAAATGGATTTGTATGTAGCATTTATGGATCTGGAGAAAGCATATGATAGAGTTGATAGAGATGCTCTGTGGAAGGTATTAAGAATATATGGTGTGGGAGGCAAGTTGTTAGAAGCAGTGAAAAGTTTTTATCGAGGATGTAAGGCATGTGTACGTGTAGGAAGAGGAAAGTGATTGGTTCTCAGTGAATGTAGGTTTGCGGCAGGGGTGTGTGATGTCTCCATGGTTGTTTAATTTGTTTATGGAGGGGTTGTTAGGGAGGTGAATACAAGAGTTTTGGAAAGAGGGGCAAGTATGAAGTCTGTTGTGGATGAGAGAGCTTGGGAAGTGAGTCAGTTGTTCGCTGATGATACAGCGCTGGTGGCTGATTCATGTGAGAAACTGCAGAAGCTGGTGACTAAGTTTGGTAAAGTGTGTGACAGAAGAAAGTTAAGAGTAAATGTGAATAAGAGCAAGGTTATCAGGTACAGTAGGGTTGAGGGTCAAGTCAATTGGGAGGTGAGTTTGAATGGGGAAAAACTGGAGGAAGTGAAGTGTTTTCGATATCTGGGAGTGGATCTGGCAGCGGATGGAACCATGGAAGCGGAAGTGAATCATAGGGTGGGGGAGGTGGCAAAAATTCTGAGGGCCTTGAAGAATGTGTGGAAGTCGAGAACATTATCTCGGAAAGCAAAAATGGGTATGTTTGAAGGAATAGTGGTTCCAACAATGTTGTATGGTTGCGAGGCGTGGGCTATGGATAGAGTTGTGCGCAGGAGGATGGATGTGCTGGAAATGAGATGTTTGAGGAAAATGTGTGATGTAAAGTGGTTTGATCGAGTAAGTAACGTAAGGGTAAGAGAGATGTGTGGAAATAAAAAGAGCGTGGTTGAGAGAGCAGAAGAGGGTGTTTTGAAATGGTTTGGGCACATGGAGAGAATGAGTGAGGAAAGATTGACCAAGAGGATATATGTGTCGGAGGTGGAGGGAACGAGGAGAAGAGGGAGACCAAATTGGAGGTGGAAAGATGGAGTGAAAAAGATTTTGTGTGATCGGGGCCTGAACATGCAGGAGGGTGAAAGGAGGGCAAGGAATAGAGTGAATTGGAGCGATGTGGTATACCGGAGTTGACGTGCTGTCAGTGGATTGAATCGGGGCATGTGAAGCGTCTGGGGTAAACCATGGAAAGCTGTGTAGGTATGTATATTTGCGTGTGTGGACGTATGTATATACATGTGTATGGGGGTGGGTTGGGCCATTTCTTTCGTCTGTTTCCTTGCGCTACCTCGCAAACGTGGGAGACAGCGGCAAAGGAAAAAAAAAAAATATATATACATCCCTGGGGATAGGGGAGAAAGAATACCTCCCACGTATTCCCTGCGTGTCGTAGAAGGCGACTAAAAGGGAAGGGAGCGGGGGGCTGGAAATCCTCCCCTCTTGTTTTTTTTTTTTTTTCCCAAAGAAGGAACAGCGAAAGGGGCCAGATGAGGATATTCCCTCAAAGGCCCAGTCCTCTGTTCTTAACGCTACCTCGCTAATGCGGGAAATGGCGAATAGTATGAAAGAAGGAAAAGATATATATATATATATATATATATATATATATATATATATATATATGGTTGAGAGAGCAGAAGAGGGTGTTTTGAAATGGTTTGGGCACATGGAGAGAATGAGTGAGGAAAGATTGACCAAGAGGATATATGTGTCGGAGGTGGAGGGAACGAGGAGAAGAGGGAGACCAAATTGGAGGTGGAAAGATGGAGTGAAAAAGATTTTGTGTGATCGGGGCCTGAACATGCAGGAGGGTGAAAGGAGGGCAAGGAATAGAGTGAATTGGAGCGATGTGGTATACAGGGTTTGACGTGCTGTCAGTGGATTGAATCAAGGCATGTGAAGCGTCTGGGGTAAACCATGGAAAGCTGTGTAGGTATGTATATTTGCGTGTGTGGACGTGTGTATGTACATGTGTATGGGGGGGGGGGCCATTTCTTTCGTCTGTTTCCTTGCGCTACCTCGCAAACGCGGGAGACAGCGACAAAGTATAAAAAAAAAAAAAAAAAAAAAATATATATATATATATATATATATATATATATATATATATATATATATCTATATATATATATATATATATATATATATATATATATATTTATATATTTATTATACTTTGTCGCTGTCTCCCGCGTTTGCGAGGTAGCGCAAGGAAACAGACGAAAGAAATGGCCCCCCCCCCATACACATGTATATACATACGTCCACAAACGCAAATATACATACCTACACAGCTTTCCATGGTTTACCCCAGACGCTTCACATGCCTTGCTTCAATCCACTGACAGCACGTCAACCCCGGTATACCACATCGCTCCAATTCACTCTATTCCTTGCCCTCCTTTCACCCTCCTGCATGTTCAGGCCCCGATCACACAAAATCTTTTTCACTCCATCTTTCCACCTCCAATTTGGTCTCCCTCTTCTCCTTGTTCCCTCCACCTCCGACACATATATCCTCTTGGTCAATCTTTCCTCACTCATCCTCTCCATGTGCCCAAACCACTTCAAAACACCCTCTTCTGCTCTCTCAACCACGCTCTTTTTATTTCCACACATCTCTCTTACCCTTACGTTACTCACTCGATCAAACCACCTCACACCACACATTGTCCTCAAACATCTCATTTCCAGCACATCCATCCTCCTGCGCACAACTCTATCCATAGCCCACGCCTCGCAACCATACAACATTGTTGGAACCACTATTCCTTCAAACATACCCATTTTTGCTTTCCGAGATAATGTTCTCGACTTCCACACATTCTTCAAGGCCCCCAGGATTTTCGCCCCCTCCCCCACCCTATGATCCACTTCCGCTTCCATGGTTCCATCCGCTGCCAGATCCACTCCCAGATATCTAAAACACTTCACTTCCTCTAGTTTTTCTCCATTCAAACTCACCTCCCAATTGACTTGACCCTCAACCCTACTGTACCTAATAACCTTGCTCTTATTCACATTTACTCTTAACTTTCTTCTTCCACACACTTTTCCAAACTCAGTCACCAGCTTCTGCAGTTTCTCACATGAATCAGCCACCAGCGCTGTATCATCAGCGAACAACAACTGACTCACTTCCCAAGCTCTCTCATCCACAACAGACTTCATACTTGCCCCTCTTTCCAAAACTCTTGCATTTACCTCCCTAACAACCCCATCCATAAACAAATTAAACAACCATGGAGACATCACACACCCCTGCCGCAAACCTACATTCACTGAGAACCAATCACTTTCCTCTCTTCCTACACGTACACATGCCTTACATCCTCGATAAAAACTTTTCACTGCTTCTAACAACTTTCCTCCCACACCATATATTCTTAATACCTTCCACAGAGCATCTCTATCAACTCTATCATATGCCTTCTCCAGATCCATAAATGCTACATACAAATCCATTTGCTTTTCTAAGTATTTCTCACATACATTCTTCAAAGCAAACACCTGATCCACACATCCTCTAGGAATATATATTCATTGTTTATCGTGGTGGTGGTGTGGTGGTCATCTGGTGGTGTGATGGTGAAGATGGGGTAAAGGTAGTGTGGTGGTAGTGGTTGTGGTGTGGTCGTAGTGTGGTAGCAGTGTGGTGCAGGCGTTGGTCGTGCAGTAGGTAGTGTGGTGAAGGAGGTAGTGTGGTGCAGGTGGTAGTGTGGTGGTAGTGTGGTGCAGGTTTTAGTGTGGCACTGTGGTAGTGTGCTGGTTGTGTGGTAGTAGTGTGGTAGTGTGGTGCAGGTGGTAGTGTGGTGGTAGTGTGGTGGTAGTGCGATGCAGGTGGTAGTGTGATAGTGTGGTAGTGTGGTGGTAGTGTGGTAGTGTGGTAGTGTGGTAGTGTGGTAGTGTGGTAGTGTGGTGGTAGTGTGGTAGTGTGGTACTGTGGTAGTAGTGCGGTAGTGTGGTGGTAGTGTGGTGGTAGTGTGGTAGTGTGGTGGTAGTGCGGTAGTGTGGTAGTAATGTTCTACCATCTCTCTTCTCCCTAGTGTAAATGGTTACCTTGGCAGGTGGTAGTGTGGTGGTAGTGTGGTGGTAGAGTTGTAGTGTGGTAGGGTGGTGTTAGTGCGGTAGTGTGGTACTGTGGTAGTGGAGCGGTAGTGTGGTGGTAGTGTGGTGGATGTCTGGTAGTGTGGTGGTAGTGTGGTAGTGTGGTAGTAATGTTCTACCATTTCTCTTCTTCCTAGTGTAAATGGTTACCTTGGCAGGTGGTAGTGTGGTGGTAGTGTGGTAGTGTGGTGGTAGTGTGGTAGTGTGGTAGTAATGTTCTACCATCTCTCTCCTTCCTAGTGTAAATGGTTACCTTGGCAGGTGGTAGTGTGGTGGTAGAGTTGTAGTGTGGTAGGGTGGTGTTAGTGCGGTAGTGTGGTACTGTGGTAGTAGTGCGGTAGTGTGGTGGTAGTGTGGTGGATGTCTGGTAGTGTGGTGGTAGTGTGGTAGTGTGGTAGTAATGTTCTACCATTTCTCTTCTTCCTAGTGTAAATGGTTACCTTGGCAGGTGGTAGTGTGGTGGTAGTGTGGTGGTAGTGTGGTAGTTTGGTAGTGTGGTGGTAGTGCGGTAGTGTGGTAGTGTGGTGGTAGTGTGGTAGTAATGTTCTACCATCTCTCTTCTTCCTAGTGTAAATGGTTACCTTGGCAGGTCGTAGTGTGGTGGTAGTGTGGTAGTGTGGTAGTGTGGTGGTAGTGCGGTAGTGTGGAAGTGTGGTGGTAGTGTGGTAGTAATGTTCTACTATCTCTCTTCTTCCTAGTGTAAATGGTTACCTTGGCAGGTGGTAGTGTGGTAGTGTGGTGGTAGTGTGGTAGTGTGGTAGTGTGGAAGTGTGGTAGTAATGTTCTACCATCTCTCTTTTTCCTAGTGTAAATGGTTACCTTGGCAGGTGGTAGTGTGGTGGTAGTGAGGTAGTAGTGTGGTAGTGTGGTAGTAATGTTCTACCATCTCTCTTCTTCCTAGTGTAAATGGTTACCTTGGCAGGTGGTAGTGTGGTGGTAGTGTGGTGGTAGTGTGGTGGTAGTGTGGTAGTGTGGTGGTAGTGTGGTAGTGTGGTAGTAATGTTCTACCATCTCTCTTCTTCCTAGTGTGAATGGTTACCTTGGCAGGTGGTAGTGTGGTGGTAGTGTGGTAGTAGTGTGGTAGTGTGATAGTGTGGTGGTAGTGTGGTGGTAGTGTGGTAGTGTGGTAGTAGTGTGGTGGTATTGTGGTGGTAGTGTGGTAGTGTGGTAGTGTGGTGGTAGTGTGGTAGTGTGGTGGTAGTGTGGTAGTAATGTTCTACCATCTCTCTTCTTCCTAGTGTAAATGGTTACTTTGGCAGGTGGTAGTGTGGTGGTAGTGTGGTGGTAGTGTGGTAGTGTAGTGGTAGTGCGGTAGTGTGGTAGTGTGGTGGTAGTGTGGTAGATGTGTGGTAGTGTGGTAGCGTGGTAGTGTGTTGGTAGTGCGGTAGTGTGGTGGTAGTGTGGTAGTGTGGTACTGTGGTAATATTGCGGTAGTGTGGTGGTAGTGTGGTGGTAGTGTGGTAGTATGGTAATAATGTTCTACCATCTCTCTTCTTCCTAGTGTAAATGGTTACCTTGGCAGGTGATAGTGTGGTAGTGTGGTGGTAGTGTGGTGGTAGTGTGGTAGTGTGGTGGTAGTGTGGTAGTGTGGTGGTAGTGCAGTAGTGTGGTAGTGTGGTGGTAGTGTGGTAGTAATGTTCTACCATCTCTCTTCTTCCTAGTGCAAATGGTTACCTTCGCAGGTGGTAGTGTGGTAGTAGTGTGGTGGTAGTGTGATGGTAGTGTGGTAGTGTGGTGATAATGTTCTACCATCTCTCTCTTCTTCCTAGTGTAAATGGTTACCTTGGCAGGTGGTAGTGTGGTAGTGTGGTGGTAGTGTGGTAGTGTGGTGATAGTGTGGTAGTGTGGTAGTGTGATAATGTGGTAGTAATGTTCTACCATCTCTCTCTTCTTCCTAGTGTAAATGGTTACCTTGGCAGGTGGTAGTGTGGTGGTAGTGTGGTAGTAGTGTGGTAGTGTGGTGATAGTGTGTTGGTAGTGTGGTGGTAGTGTGGTAGTGTGGTAGTAATGTTCTACCATCTCTCTTCTTCCTAGTGTAAATGGTTACCTTGGCAGGTGGTAGTGTGGTGATAGTGTGGTGGTAGTGTGGTAGTGTGGTGGTAGTGCGGTAGTGTGGTAGTGTGGTGGTAGTGTGGTAGTAATGTTCTACCATCTCTCTTCTTCCTAGTGTAAATGGTTACCTTGGCAGGTGGTAGTGTGGTGGTAGTGTGGTAGTGTGGTAGAAATGTTCTACCATCTCTCTTCTTCCTAGTGTAAATGGTTCCCTTGGCAGGTGGTAGTGTGGTGGTAGTGTGGTAGTGTGGATAGAAATGTTTCTACCATCTCTCTTCTTCCTAGTGTAAATGGTTCCTCTGGCAGGTGGTAGTGTGGTGGTAGTGTGGTGGTAGTGCTCGGTCGGTAGAGAGGTAGTCGTGATGGTCTTTGTGGTAGTAATGTTCTACCATCTCTCTTCTTTTCAGTGTAAAATGGTTCCCTTGGCAGTCGGTAGTGTGTGGTGAGGTGTGGTGGTAGTGTGGTAGTGAGGTAGTAGTGTGGTAGTGTGGTAGTAATGTTCTACCATCTCTCTTCTTCCTAGTGTAAATGGTTCCCTTTGCATGGTGAGTAGTGTGGGTATTTAGTGTGGTCGGTAGTGTGGTAGTGTGGTGGTAGTGTGGTAGTGTGGTAGTAATATTCTACCATCTCTCTTCTTCTAGTGTAAATGGTTACCTTTGGCAGGTGGTAGTGTGGTAGGTAGTGTTGTGGTAGTGTGGTGGTAGTGTGGTAGTGTGGTAGTAATGTTCTACCATCTCTCTCCTTCCTAGTGTAAATGGTTACCTTGGCATGGTGGTATGTGTGTTGGAAGTGTGGGTTGGTAATAGTGGTAGTGTGGTAGGTGGTAGTAATGTTCCTTACCATCTCTCATCCGTTCCTAGTGTAAATGGTTACCTTGCAGTGTGGTATTGAGGGTGTAGGTGATGGTGGTATTGGTAGTGGTGGTAGTGAGGTAGTGTGTTAGTAATGTTCTACCATCTCTCTCTCCTTCCTAGTGTAAATGGTTACCCTTGGCAGGTGGTAGTGTGGTGGTAGTGTGGTATGGTAGTGTGGTGGTAGTGTGGTAGTAATGTTCTACCCTCTCTCTCCTTCCTAGTGTAAATGGTTACCTTGGCAGGTGGTAGTGTGGTGGTAGTGTGGTGGTAGTGGTGGTAGTGTGGTAGTGTGGTAGTGTGGTAGTAATGTTCTACCATCTCTCTCCTTCCTAATGTAAATGGTTACCATGGCAGGTGGTAGTGTGGTGGTAGTGTGGTAGTGTGGGCAGTGTATTGGTAGTAATGTTCTAACATCTCTCTCCTTCCTAGTGTAAATGGTTACCTTGGCAGGTGGTAGTGTGGTGGTAGTGTTTTGGTAGTATTAGGTAGTGTGGTAGTGTGGTAGTAATGTTCAACCATCTCTCTCCTTCCTAGTGTAAATGGTTACCTTGGGCAGGTGGTAGTGAGGTTGGTAGTTGTAGTGTGGTGGTAGGTGGTAGTGTGTAGGTAATAATGTTCTACCATCTCTCTCCTTCCTAGTGTAAATGGTTACCTTGGCAGGTGGTAGTGTGGTGGTAGGTGTATGTGGTAGTGTAGTAGTGTGGTAGTAATGTTCTACCATCTCTCTCCTTCCTAGTGTAAATGGTTACCTTGGCAGGTGGTAGTGTGGTGTAGGTGGTAGTGTGGTAGTGTGGTAGTGTGGTAGTAATGTTTCTACCATCTCTCTCCCTTCCTAGTGTAACTGGTTACACTTGGCTAGGTGGTAGTGTGGGTTGTAGTGTGGTAGTGTGGTAGTTGTAGGTCGAGTGCGGTAGTAATGTTCTACCATCTCTCTCCTTCCTAGTGAAAAATGGTTACCTTGGCAGGTGGTAGTGTGGTGGTAGTGTGTGGTGGTAGTGTGGTAGTAATGTTCTACCATCTCTCTCCTTCCTAGTGTAAATGGTTACCTTGGCAGGTGGTAGTGTGGTGGTAGTGTGGTAGTAATGTTCTACCATCTCTCTCCTTCCTAGTGTAAATGGTTACCTTGGCAGGTGGTAGTGTGGTGGTAGTGTGGTAGTGTGGTGGTAGTGTGGTGGTAGTATGGTAGTGTGGTGGTAGTGTGGTAGTGTGGTAGTAATGTTCTACCATCTCTCTCCTTCCTAGTGTAAATGGTTACCTTGGCAGGTGGTAGTGTGGTGGTAGTGTGGTAGTGTGGTGGTAGTGTGGTGGTAGTGTGGTAGTAATGTTCTACCATCTCTCTCCTTCCTAGTGTAAATGGTTACCTTGGCAGGTGGTAGTGTGGTGGTAGTGTGGTGGTAATGTGGTAGTGTGGTAGTGTGGTAGTGTGGTAGTAATGTTCTACCATCTCTCTCCTTCCTAGTGTAAATGGTTACCTTGGCAGGTGGTAGTGTGGTGGTAGTGTGGTAGTGTGGCAGTGTGGTAGTAATGTTCTACCATCTCTCTCCTTCCTAGTGTAAATGGTTACCTTGGCAGGTGGTAGTGTGGTGGTAGTGTTTTGGTAGTGTGGTGGTAGTGTGGTAGTGTGGTAGTAATGTTCTACCATCTCTCTCCTTCCTAGTGTAAATGGTTACCTTGGCAGGTGGTAGTGTGGTGGTAGTGTGGTAGTGTGGTAGTGTGGTAGTAATGTTCTACCATCTCTCTCCTTCCTAGTGTAAATGGTTACCTTGGCAGGTGGTAGTGTGGTGGTAGTGTGGTAGTGTGGTAGTGTGGTAGTAATGTTCTACCATCTCTCTCCTTCCTAGTGTAAATGGTTACCTTGGCAGGTGGTAGTGTGGTGGTAGTGTGGTAGTGTGGTAGTGTGGTAGTGTGGTAGTAATGTTCTACCATCTCTCTCCTTCCTAGTGTAAATGGTTACCTTGGCAGGTGGTAGTGTGGTGGTAATGTGGTAGTGTGGTAGTGTGGTAGTGTGGTAGTAATGTTCTACCATCTCTCTCCTTCCTAGTGTAAATGGTTACCTTGGCAGGTGGTAGTGTGGTGGTAGTGTGGTAGTGTGGTAGTGTGGTAGTAATGTTCTACCATCTCTCTCCTTCCTAGTGTAAATGGTTACCTTGGCAGGTGGTAGTGTGGTGGTAGTGTTTTGGTAGTGTGGTGGTAGTGTGGTAGTGTGGTAGTAATGTTCTACCATCTCTCTCCTTCCTAGTGTAAATGGTTACCTTGGCAGGTGGTAGTGTGATGGTAGTGTGGTGGTAGTGTGGTAGTGTGGTAGTAATGTTCTACCATCTCTCTCCTTCCTAGTGTAAATGGTTACCTTGGCAGGTGGTAGTGTGGTGGTAGTGTGGTGGTAGTGTGGTGGTAGTGTGGTAGTGTGGTAGTGTGGTAGTAATGTTCTACTATCTCTCTCCTTCCTAGTGTAAATGGTTACCTTGGCAGGTGGTAGTGTGGTGGTAGTGTGGTGGTTTGGTAGTAATGTTCTACCATCTCTCTCCTTCCTAGTGTAAATGGTTACCTTGGCAGGTGGTAGTGTGGTGGTAGTGTGGTGGTAGTGTGGTGGTAGTGTGGTAGTGTGGTAGTAATGTTCTACCATCTCTCTCCTTCCTAGTGTAAATGGTTACCTTGGCAGGTGGTAGTGTGGTGGTAGTGTGGTGGTAGTGTGGTAGTGTGGTAGTGTGGTAGTAATGTTCTACCATCTCTCTCCTTCCTAGTGTAAATGGTTACCTTGGCCGGCGGGAGGTTGGCGGCCTCGCTGGCGCGCCACACTTCGCTACCCATGATAAAAGGTCAGAACCTTGTACACTGCACGACCTAGCCAGCATCAGTACAGTGTAGTACACTGCACGACCTAGCCAGCATCAGTACAGTGTAGTACACTGCACGACCTAGCCAGCATCAGTACACTGTAGTACACTGCAGGTAACTAGTGTACGTGCACTTGCAGTCCTATGTACCCAGTGTACGTGCACCTGCAGTCACATGTAGTTAGTGTACGTACACCTGCACTCACATGTAGTAAGTGTACATACACCTGCAGCCACATGTAGTTAGTGTACGTACACCTGCAGTCTTATATACCCAGTGTACGTACACCTGCACTCACATGTAGTTAGTGTACGTACACCTGCACTCACATGTAGTAAGTGTACATACACCTGCAGCCACATGTAGTTAGTGTACGTACACCTGCAGTCTTATGTACTCAGTGGACGTACACCTGCACTCACATGTAGTTAGTGTAGTTACACTTGCACTCACATGTAGTTAGTGTACATACACATGTACTCACACGTAGTTAGTGTACGTATACCTGCAGTCACATGTAGCTAGTGTACGTACACCTGCATTTACATGGAGTTAGTGTGCATACACATGTACTCACACGTAGTTAGTGTACGTATACCTGCAGTCACATGTGCCTAGTGTACGTATACCTGCACTCACATGTAGTTAGTGTACGTACACCTGCACTCACATGTACTTAGTGTACTTACACCTGCACTCACATGTAGTTAGTGTACATACACCTGCACTCACATGTAGTTAGTGTACGTACACCTGCAGCGGCACAGTAGGTTGAGAACACAAACTCTTCAGTGTTCACGAAGCCAAAATCCTGAAAAACAATTGTTTTCCACAGTTGCTGAGCTGGTGGGCTGACACACCACCTCACGTATGTCAACACTTCCTGTGTTGTGCACTGAAACGCACACTTATGCAGCCTGACATTTCCATTAAGGCCACTGCTTCCCTGCTACCCAAACAAATGGAATTGAATATGACCTGTAGCCAGGTACTCATCTGACCTGTAGCCCCGTACCCATCTGACCTGTAGCTCCGTACTCATCTGACCTGTAGCCCCGTACCCATCTGACCTGTAACTCGTACCCATCTGACCTGGAGCACAACCCAATTCTAACTTTTATGAAAAAGTACAACAGCAGTAATTCCTCTCTGAATGGAGTTTGTACCCCATGAACGTCTACTGACAAACTGAAAAAAGATCAGTTTTATATATATATATATATATATATATATATATATATATATATATATATATATATATATATATATATATATATATATATATATTTCTTTCTTCTTTTAAACTATTCGCCATTTCCCGCGTTAGCGAGGTAGCGCTAAGAACAGAGGACTGGGCCTTTTTTGGAATATCCCCACCTGGCCCCCTCTGTTCCTTCTTTTGGAAAATTTAAAAAAAAAAAAAAAGAGAGGGAAGAATTTCCAGCCCCCGCTCCCTCCCCTTTTAGTCGCCTTCTACGACACGCAGGGAATACGTGGGAAGTATTCTTAATCCCCTATCCCCAGGGATATATATATATATATATATATATATATATATATATATATATATATATATATATATATATATATATATTGGGTTTTCTAAATGTGTGTGGATGTAACCAAGATGAGAAAAAAGGAGAGATAGGTAGTATGTTTGAGGAAAGAAACCTGGATGTTTTGGCTCTGAGTGAAACGAAGGTCAAGGGTAAAGGGGAAGAGTGGTTTGGGAATGTCTTGGGAGTAAAGTCATGGGTTAGTGAGAGGACAAGAGCAAGGGAAGGAGTAGCACTACTCCTGAAACAGGAGTGGTGGGAGTATGTGATAGAGTGTAAGATATGGGAAAACTGAAAGTGGATGGAGAGAGATGGGTGATTATTGGTGAATATGCATCTGGGCATGCGAAGAATGATCATGAGAGGTAAGTGTTTTGCGAGCAGCTGAGTGAGTGTGTTAGTAGTTTTGATGCACGAGACCGGGTTATAGTGATGGCTGATTTGAATGAAAGTGGATCATGTGGCAGTTGAGGGTATTATTGGTGTGCATACGGTATTCAGTCTTATGACCGGAAATGATGAAGTGCTTGTGGAGCTGTGCTTAAAAAGGACTGGAGTCTGGAACACCTGGTTTGATAAGAGAGATATACACAAGTATACATATATGAGTAGGAGAGATGGTCAGCTGGCATTATTAGGCTACATGTTAATTGATAGGCGTGTAAAAAAGAGACTTTTGGATGTCAATGTGCTGAGAGGGGCAGCT
Source organism: Panulirus ornatus (assembly GCF_036320965.1). Classification (NCBI taxonomy): domain Eukaryota; kingdom Metazoa; phylum Arthropoda; class Malacostraca; order Decapoda; family Palinuridae; genus Panulirus; species Panulirus ornatus. Next base: position 26,157,136 of record NC_092228.1, read on the forward strand.
GGAGGGATGTCTGATCACTATTTTGTGGAGGCGAAGGTGAAGATTTGTAGAGGTTTACACGAAAAGAAGAAAAAAGAGAGTGGCGAGAGTTTACAAGAGATGCATGTGACTTGCGAAAGGTGGGAGGTGGGCAGGTTAGAAAGGGTAGTGAGTGGTGGAATGAAGAAGTTAAGTTGTTAGTGAAAGAGAAAAGACAAGAGCTTGGACGATACTTGCAAGGAAGTACTGCAAATGACTGGGAGATGTATAAAAGAAAGTAGCAGGAGGTCAAGAGGAGGGTGCAAGAGTAGAAAAAGAGGGCAAATGAGAGTTGGGGTGAGAGAGTATCATTTAATTTTAGGAAGGCTAAAAAATCTTTTGGAAGGACGTAAATAAAGTGCGTAAGACAAGAGAACATCGGTTAAGGGGACAAATGGGGAGGTGATAACAAGTAGTGGTGAAGTGAGTGGGAGATGGAGTGAGTATTTTGAAGGTTTGTTGAATGTTTTTAATGATAGAGTGGCAGATATAGGATGTTTTGGTCGGGGTGGTGTGCGAAGTGAGAGGGTCAGGGAGAATGATTTGGTAAACAGAGAAGTAGTGAAAGCTTTGCGGAAGATGAAATCCGGCAAGACGGAGGGTTTGCATGCTATTGCAGTGGTATTTATTAAAGAAGGGGTGACTGTGTTGTTGATTGGTTGGTAAGGTTATTCATTGTATGTATGGACCTTGGTGAAGTGTCTGAGGATTGGCGGAATGCTTGCATAGTGCCATTGTACAAAGGCAAAGGGGATAAAAGTGAGAGTTCAAATTACAGAGGTATAAGTTTGTTGAGTATTCCTGGTAAATCATATGGGAGGGTATTGATTGAGAGGGTGAAGGCATGTACAGAGCATCAGATTGGGGAAGAGCAGTGTGGTTTCAGAAGTGGTAGAGGATGTGTGGATCAGGTGTTTGTTTTGAAGAATGTATGTGAGAAATACTTAGAAAAGCAAATGGATTTGTATGTAGCATTTATAGATCTGGAGAAGGCATATGATAGAGTTGATAGAGATGCTCTGTGGAAGGTATTGAAAATATATGGTGTGGGTGGCAAGCTGTTAGAAGCAGTGAAAAGTTTTTATTGAGGATGTAAGGCATGTGTACGTGTAGGAAGAGAGGAAAGTGATTGGTTCTCAGTGAATGTAGGTTTGCGGCAGGGGTGTGTGATGTCTCCATGGTTGTTTAATTTGTTTATGGATGGGGTTGTTAGGGAGGTGAATACAAGAGTTTTGGAGAGAGGGGCAAGTATGCAGTCTGTTGTGGATGAGAGAGCTTAGGAAGTGAGTCAGTTGTTGTTCGCTGATGATACAGCTCGAGTGGCTGATTCGTGTGAGAAACTGCAGAAGCTGGTGACTGAGTTTGGTAAAGTGTGTAAAGGAGAAAGTTGAGAGTAAATGTGAAAAAGAGCAAGGTTGTTAGGTGCAGTAGGGTTGAGGGACAAGTTAATTGGGAGGTAAGTTTGAATGGAGAAAAACTGGAGGAAGTGAAGTGTTTTAGATATCTGGGAGTGGATTTGGCAGCGGATGGAACCATGGAAGTAGAAGTGCGTCAGAGGGTGGGGGAGGGGGCGAATGTTCTGGGAGCGATGAAGAATGTGTGAGAGAACGTTATCTCGGAGAGCAAAAATGGGTATGTTTGAAGGAATAGTGGTTCCAACAATGTTGTATGGTTGCGAGGCGTGGGCTATGGATAGAGTTGTGCGCAGGAGGATGGATGTGTTGGAAATGAGATGTTTGAGGACAATATGTGGTGTGAGGTGGTTTGATCGAGTAAGTAATGTAAGGGTAAGAGAGATGTGTGGAAATAAAAAGAGTGTGGTTGAGAGAGCAGAAGAGGGTGTGTTAAAATGGTTTGGTCACATGGAGAGAATGAGTGAGGAAAGATTGACAAAGAGAATAATGTGTCAGAGGTGGAGGGAACTAGAAGAAGTGAGAGACCAAATTGTTTGTGGAAGGATGGAGTGAAAAAGACTTTGAGCGATCGGGGCCTGAACATGCAGAAGGGTGAAAGGCGTGCAAGGAATAGAGTGAATTGGAACGATGTGGTATACTGGGGTCGAAGTGCTGTCAGTGGATTGAACCAGGTCATGTGAAGCGTCTGGGGTAATCCATGGAAAGTGGATGTGGAAAGGGAGCTGTGGTTTCGGTACATTATACATGACAGTTAGAAACTGAGTGTGGACCAATGTGGCTTTTTTTTTATTGTCTGTTTTCCTGGCGCTACCTCCCTGAAGCTGGGGGTGGCGATGTTGTTTCATGTGGAGTGGGGTAGCGACAGAAATGGATGAAGGGAAACGAGTATAAATATGTACATATTGTAACAAAGCCACAAACCACACTTACAAATGTAACAAAGCCACAAACCACGCTTACAAATGTAACAAAGCCACAAACCACACTTACAAATGTAACAAGGAGTTGTTTTCTCTCCAACCTTCTTTAATCTCTTCGTACACAACCTTCCATTACCTCAGGCAAGCCACAATACGAGGGTCCTTCCCCAAGCAGACGACCTCCCACTCACATAACAAGAGCCGTGTACCCGAGTTGTAACAAGAACCACGTAGCACAACATGACATAATCTGGGGAATGACTGACCACGTAGCACAACATGACATCATCTGGGGAATGACTGACCACGTAGCACAACATGACATCATCTGGGGAATGACTGACTCAGGATCAAGAGTTAGTGTCGCCACACAAGTCTTGTGTCACACGTCGTCCACAGAGAGACTCACAACCAGGATGTGTCGTTCATGTTGCTCCCACTCAGCAGAACACCAGATGTTCTGTGCATCACATACAACCACCATCACCACCACCACACTACACCACACGACAAACACAACAACATGTTCTGTGCATCACATACAACCACCACCACCACACTACACCACACGACAAACACAACAACATGCTCTGTGCATCACATACAACCACCATCACCACCACCACACTACACCACACGACAAACACAACAACATGTTCTGTGCATCACATACAACCACCATCACCACCACCACACTACACCACACGACAAACACAACAACATGTTCTGTGCATCACATACAACCACCATCACAACCACCACACTACGCCACACGACAAACACAACAACATGTTCTGTGCATCACATACAACCACCACCACCACCACCACACTACACCACACGACAAACACAACATGTTCTGTGCATCACATACAACCACCATCACCACCACCACACTACACCACACAACAAACACAACAACATGTTCTGTGCATCACATACAACCACAACCACCACACTACACCACACGACAAACACAACAACATGTTCTGTGCATCACATACAACCACCATCACAACCACACTACTCCACACGACAAACACAACATGTTCTGTGAATCACATACAACCACAACCACCACACTTCACTACACAACAAACACAACTACATGTTCTGTGCATCACATACAACCACCATCACAACCACCACACTACACCACACGACAAACACAACAACATGTTCTGTGCATCACATACAACCACCATCACAACCACCACACTACACCACACGACAAACACAACAACATGTTCTGTGCATCACATACAACCACCATCACAACCACCACACTACACCACACGACAAACACAACAACATGTTCTGTGCATCACATACAACCACCATCACAACCACCACACAACACCACACAACAACCACAACATGTTCTGTGCATCACATACAACCACCATCACAACCACCACACTACACCACACGACAAACACAACAACATGTTCTGTGCATCACATACAACCACCATCACAACCACCACACTACACCACACAACAAACACAACAACATGTTCTGTGCATCACATACAACGACCATCACAACCACCACACTACACCACACGACAAACACAACAACATGTTCTGTGCATCACATACAACCACCATCACAACCACCACACTACACCACACAACAAACACAACAACATGTTCTGTGCATCACATACAACCACCATCACAACCACCACACTACACCACACGACAAACACAACAACATGTTCTGTGCATCACATACAACCACCATCACAACCACCACACTACACCACACGACAAACACAACAACATGTTCTGTGCATCACATACAACCACCATCACAACCACCACACTACACCACACGACAAACACAACAACATGTTCTGTGCATCACATACAACCACCATCACAACCACCACACTACACCACACAACAAACACAACAACATGTTCTGTGCATCACATACAACCACAACCACCACCACCACACTACACCACACGACAAACACAATAACATGTTCTGTGCATCACATACAACCACCACCACCACCACCACACTACACCACACGACAAACACAACAACATGTTCTGTGCATCACATACAACCACCACCACCACACTACACAACACGACAAACACAACAACATGTTCTGTGCATCACATACAACCACAACCACCACACTACACCACACAACAAACACAACAACATGTTCTGTGCATCACATACAACCACAACCACCACACTACACCACACAACAAACACAATATGTTCTGTGCATCACATACAACCACCATCACAACCACCACACTACACCACACAACAAACACAACAACATGTTCTGTGCATCACATACAACCACCATCATAACCACCACACTACACCACATGACAAACACAACAACATGTTCTGTGCATCACATACAACCACCATCACAACCACCACACTACACCACACAACAAACACAACAACATGTTCTGTGCATCACATACAACCACCACCACCACACTACACCACACGACAAACACAACATGTTTTGTGCATCACATACAACCACCATCACAACCACCACACTACACCACACGACAAACACAACAACATGTTCTGTGCATCACATACAACCACCAACACACCACACTACACCACACGACAAACACAACAACATGTTCTGTGCATCACATACAACCACCATCACAACCACCACACTACACCACACAACAAACACAACAACATGTTCTGTGCATCACATACAACCACCACCACCACACTACACCACACGACAACACAACATCATGTTCTGTGCATCACATACAACCACCACACAACCACCACACTACACCACACGAACAAACACAACAACATGTTCTGTGCATCACATACAACCACCATCACAACCACACTACACCACACAACAAGCACAACAACATGTTCTGTGCATCACATACAACCACCATCACAACCACACTACTCCACACGACAAACACAACAACATGTTCTGTGCATCACATACAACCACCATCACAACCACCACACTACACCACACGACAAACACAACAACATGTTCTGTGCATCACATACAACCACCATCACAACCACACTACTCCACACGACAAACACAACAACATGTTCTGTGCATCACATACAACCAGCACCACCACCACCACACTACACCACACGACAAACACAACAACATGTTCTGTGCATCACATACAACCACCATCATAACCACCACACTACACCATATAACAAACACAACAACATGTTCTGTGCATCACATACAACCACCATCACAACCACCACACTACACCACACAACAAACACAACAACATGTTCTGTGCATCACATACAACCACACCACCACACTACACCACACGACAAACACAACATGTTTTGTGCATCACATACAACCACCATCACAACCACCACACTACACCACACGACAAACACAACAACATGTTCTGTGCATCACATACAACCACAACCACCACACTACACCACACGACAAACACAACAACATGTTCTGTGCACCACATACAACCACCATCACAACCACCACACTACACCACACAACTAACACAACAACATGTTCTGTGCATCACATACAACCACAACCACCACACTACACCACACGACAAACACAACAACATGTTCTGTGCATCACATACAACCACCATCACAACCACACTACTCCACACGACAAACACAACAACTTGTTCTGTGCATCACATACAACCACAACCACCACACTACACCACACGACAAACACAACAACATGTTCTGTGCATCACATACAACCACCATCACAACCACACTACACCACACAACAAACACAACAACATGTTCTGTGCATCACATACAACCACATCACAACCACCACACTACACCACATAACAAACACAACAACATGTTCTGTGCATCACATACAACCACCATCACAACCACCACACTACACCACACGACAAACACAACAACGTGTTCTGTGTATCACATACAACCACAACCACCACCACCACACTACACCACACGACAAACACAACAACATGTTCTGTGCATCACATACAACCAAAACCACCACACTACACCACACGACAAACACAACAACATGTTCTGTGCATCACATACAACCACCATCACAACCACCACACTACACCACACGACAAACACAACAACAAGTTCTGTGCATCACATACAACCACAACCACCACCACCACACTACACCACACGACAAACACAACAACATGTTCTGTGCATCACATACAACCACCATCACAATCACCACACTACACCACACAACAAACACAGCAACATGTTCTGTGCATCACATACAACCACAACCACCACACTACACCACACGACAAACACAACAACATGTTCTGTGCATCACATACAACCACCATCACAACCACCACACTACACCACACAACAAACACAACAACATGTTCTGTGCATCACATACAACCACCACCACCACACTACACCACACGACAAACACAACAACATGTTCTGTGCATCACATACAACCACAACCACCACACTACACCACACGACAAACACAACAACATGTTCTGTGCATCACATACAACCACCATCACAACCACCACACTACACCACACAACAAGCACAACAACATGTTCTGTGCATCACATACAACCACCATCATAACCACACTACTCCACACGACAAACACAACAACATGTTCTGTGCATCACATACAACCACCATCACAACCACCACACTACACCACACGACAAACACAACAACATGTTCTGTGCATCACATACAACCACCATCACAACCACACTACTCCACACGACAAACACAACAACATGTTCTGTGCATCACATACAACCAGCACCACCACCACCACACTACACCACACGACAAACACAACAACATGTTCTGTGCATCACATACAACCAGCACCACCACCACCACACTACACCACACGACAAACACAACAACATGTTCTGTGCATCACATACAACCACCACCACCACACTACACCACACGACAAACACAACAACATGTTCTGTGCATCACATACAACCAGCACCACCACCACCACACTACACCACACGACAAACACAACAACATGTTCTGTGCATCACATACAACCACAACCACCACACTACACCACACGACAAACACAACATAAACACAACACAAACACACTAAACACTCTCACAACATTGCCAGGTTTGGACTAACATTAAAGTTCCTCACTTTCCTCGACAAACAATTTATTTGCTCAACTCTGAAGTACGCCACTCCCGCCACAAACCACACTTACAAATGTAACAAAGCCACAGACCACACTTACAAATGTAACAAAGCCACAGACCACACTTACAAATGTAACAAAGCCACAGACCACACTTACAAATGTAACATAGCCACAGACCACACTTACAAACGTAACAAAGCCACAGACCACACTTACAAATGTAACAAAGCCACAGACCACACTTACAAACGTAACAAAGCCACAAACCACACTTACAAATGTAACAAAGCCACAGACCACACTTACAAACGTAACAAAGCCACAAACCACACTTACAAATGTAACAAAGCCACAGACCACACTTACAAATGTAACAAAGCCACAGACCACACTTACAAATGTAACAAAGCCACAGACCACACTTACAAATGTAACAAAGCCACAAACCACACTTACAAATGTAACAAAGCCACAGACCACGCTTACAAATGTAACAAAGCCACAGACCACACTTACAAATGTAACAAAGCCACAGACCACACTTACAAATGTAACAAAGCCATAGACCACACTTACAAATGTAACAAAGCCACAGACCACACTTACAAATGTAACAAAGCCACAAACCACACTTACAAATGTAACAAAGCCACAGACCACACTTACAAATGTAACAAAGCCACAGACCACACTTACAAATGTAACAAAGCCACAGACCACACTTACAAATGTAACAAAGCCACAGACCACACTTACAAATGTAACAAAGCCACAGACCACACTTACAAATGTAACAAAGCCACAGACCACACTTACAAATGTAACAAAGCCACAGACCACACTTACAAATGTAACAAAGCCACAGACCACACTTACAAATGTAACAAAGCCACAGACCACACTTACAAATGTAACAAAGCCACAGACCACACTTACAAATGTAACAAAGCCACAGACCACACTTACAAATGTAACAAAGCCACAAAACACACTTACAACAATAACTGTCTGTCTATCACCACAGACACACAACACCTACACCACACAACACAGGTACACCCAGTATAGTCCCACCTTAATGTGTTGGCCAATCAAGACCTCACAATACACCTTGACCAAATGATTCCATAACTACCCACACAAGTACTCACCCACACCCAGGGTTCCCCACACTCTCCCACACACAGGGTGTGCCCACACTCTCCCACACACAAGGTTGCCTACACTCTCCCACACACAAGGTTGCCTACACTCTCCCACACACAGGGTGTGCCCACACTCTCCCACACACAGGGTGTGCCCACACTCTCCCACACCCAGGGTTCCCCACACTCTCCCACATGCAGGGTGTACCCACACTCTCCCACACACAAGGTTGCCTACACTCTCCCACACACAGGGTGTGCCCACACTCTCCCACACACAGGGTGTGCCCACACTCTCCCACACACAGGGTTGCCCACACTCTCCCACACACAGGGTTGCCTACACTCTCCCACACACAGGGTTGCCCACACTCTCCCACACCCAGGGTTGCCCACACTCTCCCACACACAGGGTTGCCCACACTCTCCCACACACGAGTTGCTCACACTCTCCCACATGCAGGGTTGTCTACACTCTCCCACACACAGGGTTCCCCACACTCTCCCACACCCAGGGTTGCCCACACTCTCCCACACACAGGGTTGCCCACACTCTCCCACACACGAGTTGCTCACACTCTCCCACATACAGGGTTGCCTACACTCTCCCACACACAGGGTTCCCCACACTCTCCCACACACAGGGTTGCCCACACTCTCCCACACACAGGGTTGCCTACACTCTCCCACACACAGGGTTGCCCACACTCTCCCACACACAGGGTTCCCCACACTCTTCCACACACAGGGTTGCCTACACTCTCCCACACACAGGGTTGCCCACACTCTCCCACACACAGGGTTGCCTACACTCTCCCACACACAGGGTTGCCTACACTCTCCCACACACAGGGTTGCCCACACTCTCCCACACACAGGGTTCCTCACACTCTCCCACACACAGGGTTGCCCACACTCTCCCACACACAGGGTTCCCCACACTCTTCCACACACAGGGTTCCCCACACTCTCCCACACGCAAGGTTGCCCACACTCTCCCACATGCAGGGATGCCCACACTCTCCCACATGCAGGGATGCCCACACTCTCCCACACACAGGGTTGCCCACACTCTCCCACATGCAGGGATGCCTACACTCTCGCACACACAGGGTTGCCCACACTCTCCCACACACAGGGTTGCCCACACTCTCCCACATGCAGGGATGCCTACACTCTCCCACACACAGGGATGCCCACACTCTCCCACACACAGGGCTGTCCACACTCTCCCACATGCAGGGATGCCCACACTCTCCCACATGCAGGGTTGCCCACACTTTCCCACACACAGGGTTGCCCACACTCTCCCACATGCAGGGTTGCCCACACTCTCCCACACACGGGTTGCCCACACTCCCACACACAGGGTTGCCCACACTCTCCCACATGCAGGGATACCCACGCTCTCCCACATGTAGGGGTGCCCACACTCTCCCACACACAGGGTTGCCCACACTCTCCCACATGCAGGGTTGCCCCACACTCTCCCACACACAGGGTTGCCCACACTCTCCCACACACAGGGTTGCCCACACTCTCCCACACACAGGGTTCCCCACACTCTCCCACACGCAGGGTTGCCCCACACTCTCCCACATGCAGGGTTCCCCACACTCTCCCACACACAGGGTTGCCCACACTCTCCCACACACAGGGTTGCCCCACACTCTCCCACATGCAGGGTTGCCCCACACTCTCCCACATGCAGGGTTGCCCACACTCTCCCACATGCAGGGATGCCCACACTCTCCCACACACAGGGTTGCCCCACACTCTCCCACAAGCAGGGTTGCCCCACACTCTCCCACATGCAGGGTTGCCCCACACTCTCCCACATGCAGGGTTGCCCCACACTCTCCCACATGCAGGGTTGCCCCACACTCTCCCACATGCAGGGCTGCCCCACACCCTCCCACATGCAGGGTTGCCCCACACTCTCCCACATGCAGGGTTCCCCCACACTCTCCCACATGCAGGGTTGCCCACACTCTCCCACATGCAGGGCTGCCCCACACTCTCCCACATGCAGGGTTGCCCCACACTCTCCCACATGCAGGGTTGCCCCACACTCTCCCACATGCAGGGTTCCCCCACACTCTCCCACATGCAGGGTTGCCCACACTCTCCCACATGCAGGGCTGCCCCACACTCTCCCACATGCAGGGTTGCCCCACACTCTCCCACATGCAGGGATGCCCACACTCTCCCACATGCAGGGTTGCCCACACTCTCCCACATGCAGGGCTGCCCCACACTCTCCCACATGCAGGGTTGCCCCACACTCTCCCACAAGCAGGGTTGCCCCACACTCTCCCACATGCAGGGTTGCCCCACACTCTCCCACATGCAGGGTTCCCCCACACTCTCCCACATGCAGGGTTGCCCACACTCTCCCACATGCAGGGCTGCCCCACACCCTCCCACATGCAGGGTTGCCCACACTCTCCCACATGCAGGGTTGCCCCACACTCTCCCACATGCAGGGTTGCCCCACACTCTCCCACATGCAGGGTTGCCCCACACTCTCCCACATGCAGGGTTGCCCACACTCTCCCACATGCAGGGTTGCCCACACTCTCCCACATGCAGGGTTGCCCCACACTCTCCCACATGCAGGGTTGCCCCACACTCTCCCACATGCAGGGTTGCCCACACTCTCCCAAACACAGGGTTGACCATACTCCCCCACATGCAGGATTGCCCACACTCTCCCACATGCAGGGTTGCCCACACTCTCCCACATGCAGGATTGCCCACACTCTCCCACATGCAGGGATGCCCACACTCTCCCACATGCAGGGTTGCCCACACTCTCCCACATAGAGAGTTGCTGAGTGGGTAAGGGAAGGTGTGGGAAGGAAGGTTTTCTTGTGTATCTAATTTGTGTTCGACTATGTTTCTTATGTTATCGTTTCTTGACGATTCTTTCATAATGATTTGGTTGATAATAAGATGTGTTTCACAGTTGCCTGGGGACAAATTAAACTTGTTAGTATCAGTAATGAAGACACATTCAATAAGGTTAGGTGTGGCATAATCAGTACAATGTGAGTGGGTTGTGAAGGTGTACAATGTGAGTGGGTTGTGAAGGTGTACAATGTGAGTGGGTGGTGAAGGTGTACAATGTGAGTGGGTTGTGAAGGTGTACAATGTGAGTGGGTTGTGAAGGTGTACAATGTGAGTGGGTGGTGAAGGTGTACAATGTGAGTGGGTTGTGAAGGTGTACAATGTGAGTGGGTTGTGAAGGTGTACAATGTGAGTGGGTGGTGAAGGTGTACAATGTGAGTGGGTTGTGAAGGTGTACAATGTGAGTAGGTTGTGAAGGTGTACAATGTGAGTGGGTTGTGAAGGTGTACAATGTGAGTAGGTTGTGAAGGTGTACAATGTGAGTGGGTTGTGAAGGTGTACAATGTGAGTGGGTGGTGAAGGTGTACAATGTGAGTGGGTTGTGAAGGTGTACAATGTGAGTGGGTTGTGAAGGTGTACAATGTGAGTGGGTTGTGAAGGTGTACAATGTGAGTGAGTGGTGAAGGTGTACAATGTGAGTGGGTTGTGAAGGTGTACAATGTGAGTGGGTGGTGAAGGTGTACAATGTGAGTGGGTGGTGAAGGTGTACAATATGAGTGGGTGGTGAAGGTGTACAATGTGAGTGGGTTGTGAAGGTGTACAATGTGAGTGGGTGGTGAAGGTGTACAATGTGAGTGGGTGGTGAAGGTGTACAATGTGAATGGGTTGTCAGGTGTACAATGTGAGTGGGTTGTGAAGGTGTACAATGTGAGTCTGTTGTGAAGGTGTACAACGTGAGTGGGTTGTGAAGGTGTACAATGTGAGTGGGTTGTGAAGGTGTACAATGTGAGTGGGTTGTGAAGGTGTACAATGTGAGTGGGTGGTGAAGGTGTACAATGTGAGTGGGTTGTGAAGGTGTACAATGTGAGTGGGTGGTGAAGGTGTACAATGTGAGTGGGTGGTGAAGGTGTACAATGTGAGTGGGTGGTGAAGGTGTACAATGTGAGTGGGTTGTGAAGGTGTACAATGTGAGTGGGTGGTGAAGGTGTACAATGTGAGTGGGTTGTGAAGGTGTACAATGTGAGTGGGTGGTGAAGGTGTACAATGTGAGTGGGTGGTGAAGGTGTACAATGTGAGTGGGTTGTGAAGGTGTACAATGTGAGTGGGTTGTGAAGGTGTACAATGTGAGTGGGTTGTGAAGGTGTACAATGTGAGTGGGTGGTGAAGGTGTACAATGTGAGTGGGTGGTGAAGGTGTACAATGTGAGTGGGTTGTGAAGGTGTACAATGTGAGTGAGTGGTGAAGGTGTACAATGTGAGTGGGTGGTGAAGGTGTACAATGTGAGTGGGTTGTCAGGTGTACAATGTGAGTGGGTTGTGAAGGTGTACAATGTGAGTGGGTTGTGAAGGTGTACAATGTGAGTGGGTTGTGAAGGTGTACAATGTGAGTGGGTTGTGAAGGTGTACAATGTGAGTGGGTTGTGAAGGTGTACAATGTGAGTGGGTGGTGAAGGTGTACAATGTGAGTGGGTTGTGAAGGTGTACAATGTGAGTGGGTGGTGAAGGTGTACAATGTGAGTGGGTGGTGAAGGTGTACAATGTGAGTGGGTGGTGAAGGTGTACAATGTGAGTGGGTTGTGAAGGTGTACAATGTGAGTGGGTGGTGAAGGTGTACAATGTGAGTGGGTTGTGAAGGTGTACAATGTGAGTGGGTGGTGAAGGTGTACAATGTGAGTGGGTGGTGAAGGTGTACAATGTGAGTGGGTTGTGAAGGTGTACAATGTGAGTGGGTTGTGAAGGTGTACAATGTGAGTGGGTTGTGAAGGTGTACAATGTGAGTGGGTGGTGAAGGTGTACAATGTGAGTGGGTGTGAAGGTGTACAATGTGAGTGGGTTGTGAAGGTGTACAATGTGAGTGGTTGTGAAGGTGTACAATGTGAGTGGGTGGTGAAGGTGTACAATGTGAGTGGGTGGTGAAGGTGTACAATGTGAGTGGGTTGTGAAGGTGTACAATGTGAGTGGGTTGTGAAGGTGTACAATGTGAGTGGGTGTGAAGGTGTACAATGTGAGTGGGTGGTGAAGGTGTACAATGTGAGTGGGTTGTGAAGGTGTACAATGTGAGTGGGTGGTGAAGGTGTACAATGTGAGTGGGTTGTGAAGGTGTACAATGTGAGTGGGTGGTGAAGGTGTACAATGTGAGTGGGTTGTGAAGGTGTACAATGTGAGTGGGTGGTGAAGGTGTACAATGTGAGTGGGTGGTGAAGGTGTACAATGTGAGTGGGTGGTGAAGGTGTACAATGTGAGTGGGTGGTGAAGGTGTACAATGTGAGTGGGTGGGTGGTGAAGGTGTACAATGTGAGTGGGTGGTGAAGGTGTACAATGTGAGTGGGTTGTGAAGGTGTACAATGTGAGTGGGTTGTGAAGGTGTACAATGTGAGTGGGTTGTGAAGGTGTACAATGTGAGTGGGTTGTGAAGGTGTACAATGTGAGTGGGTGGTGAAGGTGTACAATGTGAGTGGGTGGTGAAGGTGTACAATGTGAGTGGGTTGTGAAGGTGTACAATGTGAGTGGGTTGTGAAGGTGTACAATGTGAGTGGGTGGTGAAGGTGTACAATGTGAGTGGGTGGTGAAGGTGTACAATGTGAGTGGGTTGTGAAGGTGTACAATGTGAGTGGGTGGTGAAGGTGTACAATGTGAGTGGGTTGTGAAGGTGTACAATGTGAGTGGGTGGTGAAGGTGTACAATGTGAGTGGGTTGTGAAGGTGTGCAATGGAACAGAGAAGGGGGCCAGGTGAGGATATTCCCTCAAAGGCCCAGTCCTCTGTTCTTAGCGCTACCTCGCTAATGCGGGAAATGGCGAATAGTATGAAAAAAAAAAAAAAAAAAAAAAAATATATATATATATATATATATATATATATATATATATATATATATATATATATATATATATATATATATATATATATATATATATATATATATATATATATATATATATATATATATATACCACAATCACCTCTGGAGATACATCAAAATCAGACATCACTATAACCCGGTCTCGGGCACTAAACCTACTAACACACTGACTCAGCTGCTCCCAAAAACACTTCCTTCTCCTGATCCCTGGGGATAGGGGAGGAAGAATACATACTTCCCACGTATTCCCCGCATGTTTTAGGCGGCGACTAAGGGGACGGGAGCGGTGGCTGGAAACCCTCCCCTCCTTGTATTTCAAGTTCTGAAAGGGGAAACAAGAGTATTTCTGGGAAATTATATGGGAGGGTATTGATTGAGAGGGTGAAGGCATGTACAGAACAGATTGGGGAAGAGCAGTGTGGTTTCAGAAGTGGTAGAGGATGTGTGGATCAGGTGTTTGCTTTGAAGAATGTATGTGAGAAATACTTAGAAAAACAAATGGATTTGTACATAGCATTTATGGATCTGGAGAAGGCATATGATAGAGTTGATAGAGATGCTCTGTGGAAGGTATTAAGAATACATGGTGTGGGAGGCAAGTTGTTAGAAGCAGTTAAAAGTTTTTATCGAGGATGTAAGGCATGTGTACGTGTAGGAAGAGAGGAAAGTGATTGGTTCTCAGTGAATGTAGGTTTGCGGCAGGGGTGCGTGATGTCTCCATGGTTGTTTAATTTGTTTATGGATGGGATGGTTAGGGAGGTAAATGCAAGAGTTTTGGAGAGAGGGGTAAGTATTCAGTCTACTGTGGATGAGAGGGCTTGGGAAGTGAGTCAGTTGTTGTTCGCTGATGATACAACGCTGGTGGCTGATTCGGATGAGAAACTGCAGTTATTGGTAACTGAGATTGGATAATTGTGCGAAAAGAGAAAGCTGAGAGTAAATGTGAATAAGAGCAAGGTTATTAGGTACAGTAAGGTTGAGGGACAAGTTGATTGGGAGGTAAGTTTGAATGGAGAAAAACTGAAGAAAGTGAAGTGTTTTAGATATCTGAGAGTGGGTTTGGCAGCGGATGGCACCATGGAAGAGCAAGTGAGTCACAGGGTGGGGGAGGGGGGCAAAAGATCTGGGAGCGTTGAAGAATGTGTGGAAGTCGAGAACTTTATCTCGGAAAGGAAAAATGGGTATGTTTGAAAGAATAGTGGTTCCAACAATGTTATATGGTTGCGAGGCGTGGGCTATGGATAGAGTTGTGAGGAGGAGGGTGGATGTGCTGGAAATGAGATGTTTGAGGACAATATGTGGTGTGAGGTGGTTTGATCGAGTAAGTAATGTAAGGGTAAGAGAGATGTGTGGTAATTAAAAGAGTGTGGTTGAGAGAACAGAAGAGGGTGTTTTAAAATGGTTTGGACACATGGAGAGAATGAGTGAGGAAAGATTGACAAAGAGGATGTATGTGTCAGAGGTGGAGGGAACGAGAAGTGGGAGACCAAATTGGAGGTGGAAAGATGGAGCGAAAAAGATTTTAAGTGATCGGGGCCTGAACATGCAGGAGGGTTAAAGGCGTGCAAGGAATAGAGTGAATTGGAATGATGTGGTATACCGGGGTCACCGTGCTGTCAATGGATTGAACCAGTGCATGTGAAGCGTCTGGGGTAGACATGGAAAGTTTTGTGGGGCCTGGATGTGGAAAGGGAGCTGTGGTTTCGGTGCATTACACAATATAGCTAGAGACTGAGTGTGAGCGAATGTAGCCTTTTTTGCCTGTTTTCCTGGCGCTACCTCGCTGAAGCAGGGGGTAGCTATTCTGTTTCCATCAGAGCCTGAGTAGCGCCAGGAATGAATGGAGGCAGACATGTGTGAATATGTGCATATGTATGGATGTATATGTCTGTGTATGTGTATGTATATAAGATTATTTTGTTTGTTTACTTATCCTCTTATATCCGCTGTGCTTCCATATTGTCTCCAACTTTTGAGAATTCAGACGACGAGAGTCGTGTTCAAGTCTGGGCCTTAGCGAGGTCAGAACTATATGTGTAAACATCCAGGTTGTGAGCAGCAGATAACACGCTACTGATGAGGCAGGGTTGTACAGGTTGTATCTATAACCTGATGAAAGGTTGTAGGGTTGTACAGGTCATATATATAACCTAAGGCAGGGTTGTACAGGTCACGTCTATATTCTGGGGCAAGGTTGTACAGGTCATATGTATAACCGAAGGCAGGGTTGTACAGGTTGTATCTATAACCTGAGGAAAGGTTGTAGGGTTGTACAGGTCATATGTATAACCTAAGGCAGGGTTGTACAGGTTGTACCTATAACCTAAGGAAAGGTTGTAGGGTTGCACAACCTGAGGCAGGGTTGCACACGTTATGTATATAACCGTAGACAGAGTTGGACAGGTTATGTTTATAACCTGAGGCAGCGTTGTAATCCTACCTTATAACTAATAACCCTGAGTTATTATAGTCTTCCACTCTCATTACAAGTAACAAGACAAGTACCATGTTACTCATGAGAACTTCTCCTTGCTTGGCTGTTAATACATGTTGTACAGCGTTAGTACATGTTGTACAGTGTTAGTACATGTTGTACAGTGTTAGTACACCTTACCTATCTAAATGTATAGTATCAGTACACCTTACCTATCTAAATGTACAGTATTAGTACACATTAACTATCCAACTGTTTAGTGTTAGTACACCTTACCTATCTAACTGTATAGTGTTAGTACACCTTACCTTCTAACTGCATAGTGGTAGTACACCTTACTTACCTAACTGTATGGTGTTAGTACACCTTACCTATCTAGCTGTATAGTGTTAGTACACCTTACCAACCTAACTGTAAAGTATTAGTACACCATTTCTATCTAACTGTACAGTATTGGTACACATTTCCTATCCAACTGTATAGTGTTAATACACCTTACCTATCTAACTGTATGGTGTCAGTACACCTTACCTATTCAACTGTAAAGTATTAGTACACTTTACCTATCCTACTGTATAGTGTTAGTGCACCTTACCTACCTATCTGTATAGTGTTAGTACATCTTACCTATCTAACTGTATAGTGTTAGTCCACCTTACCTACCTATCTGTATAGTGTTAGTACATCTAACCTACCTAATTGTGTAGTGTTAGTACACCTTACCTATCTAACTGAATAGTGTTAGTACAACTTACCTATCTAACTGTATAGTGTTATTACATCTTACCTATCTAACAGTATAGTATTAGGATACCTTACCAATCTAACTGTAGAGTGTTAGTACACATTACCTATCCAACTGTATATTGTTAGTACACCTTAACTATCTAACAATAGAGTGTTAGCACTCCTTACCTACCTAACTCTATAGTGTTAATATACATCAACACCTTATTTATAGTGTTAGTACACCTTAACTACCTAACTGTATAGCGTCAGTACACCTTAACTATATGACTGTATAGTGTTAGGACATCTTACCTATCTAACTCTAAAGTGTTAGTACTCCTTACCTATCTAACTGTATAGTGTTAGTATACCTTACCTATCTAACTGTACAGTATTAGTACACATTTCCTATTCAACTGTATAATGTTAGTACACCTTAACTATCTTACACATAGTGTTAGGAAACCTTACCTATCGAACTGCATCTTTTAGTACACCTTACCTACCTAACTGTATAGTGTTAGTACACCTTACCTATCTAACTGTAGAGTGTTAGTACACCTTACCTACCTAATTGTATAGTGTTAGTACACCTTACCTACCTAATTGTATAGTGTTAGTACACCTTACCTACCTAATTGTATAGTGTTAGTACACCTTACCTACCTAATTGTATAGTGTTAGTACACCTTACCTATCTAACTGTGTAGTGTTAATACACCTTACCTATCTAGCTGTATAGTGTTAGTACACCTTATCTACCTAGCTGCATAGCGTTAGTACACTCTACCTATCTAACTGTATAGTGTTAGTACCCCTTACCTATCTAACTGTATAGTGTTAGTACACCTTACCCATCTAACTTACAGTATTAGTACACATTACTTATCCAACTGTATAATGTTAGTACACCTTACCTATCTAACTATATAGTGTTAGTACACCTTTTCTATCTAACTGCATAGTGTTAGTATATCTTACCTATCTAACTGTATAGTGTTAGGATACCTTACCTATCTAACTATAGAGTTTTAGTACACAATACCTATCCAACTGTACAGTCTCAATACACCATACCTATCTAACTATAGAGTGTTAGCACTCCTTACCTACCTAACTGTATAGTGTTAATATACATCAATACCTAACTTTATTGTGTTAGTACACCTTACCTACCTAACTGTATAGTGTCAGTACACCTTACCTATATAACTGTATAGTGTTAGGACACCTTACCTATCTATCTGTATAGTGTTAGTAAACATTACCTATCTATATGTATAGTGTTAGTACACCATACCTATCTAATTGTACAGTATTAGTACACATTACCTACCTAACTGCATAGTGTTAGTACACTTTACCTATCTAACTGCATAGTGTTAGTACACCTTACCTACCTATCTGTACTTTGTTAGTACACCTTACCTATCTGACTGTATAGTGTTAGTACACCTTACCTATCTAACTGTACAGTGTTAGTTCACCTTACCTATCTAACTGTATAGTGTTAGTACACCTTACCTACCTAACTGCATAGTGTTAGTACACTTTACCTATCTAACTGTATAGTGTTAGTACCCCTTACCTATCTAACTGTATAGTGTTAGTACACCTTACCTACCTATCTGTACTTTGTTAGTACACCTTACCTATCTGACTGTATAGTGTTAGCACACCTTACCTATCTAACTGTACAGTGTTAGTACACCTTAATTACCTATCTGTATAGTATTAGTACATCTTACCTATCTAACTGTAGAGTGTTAGTACACCTTACCTAACTAACTCTATAGTGTTAGTATCCCTTACCTATCAAACTGTATAGTGTTAGTACACCTTACCTATCTAACTGTATACTATTAGTACACCGTACCTACCTAACTATATAGTGTTAGTATACCCTACCTATCTAACTGTAAAGTGATATAAATTACCTATCTAACTGTAGAGTGTTAGTATACCTTCCCTAACAAACTGTATAGTGCTGGTACACCTTACCTACCTAACTGTATAGTGTTAGTATATCTTACCTATCTAGCTGTATAGTGTTAGTATGCCATACCTATCTAATTGTATAGTGTTAGTACACCTTACTTATCTATCTGTGTAGTGTTAGTACACCTTACCTACCTAACTGTATAGTGTTAGTATATCTTACCTATCTAACTGTATAGTGTTAGTATGCCATACCTATCTAATTGTATAGTGTTAGTACACCTTACTTATCTAACTGTATAGTGTCAGTACACGTTACCTATCTAACTGTATAATGTTTGTGCACCTTACCTGTCTAACTGTATAGTATTAGTGCACCTTACCTAACTGTATAGTGTTAGTACACCTTACCTATCTAACTGTATAGTGTTAGTACACCTTACCTACTTAACTGTATAGTGTTAGTACACCTTACCTATATAACTGTATAGTGTTAGTGCACCTCACCTATCTTACTGTATAGTGTTAGTACATCTTACTTATCTAACTGTATAGTGTCAGTACACGTTACCTATCTAACTGTATAATGTTAGTGCACCTTACCTGTCTAACTGTATAGTGTTAGTGCACCTTACCTAACTGTATAGTGTTAGTACACCTTATCTATCTAACTGTATAGTATTAGTACACCTTACCTATCTAACTGTATAGTGTTAGTACACCTTACCTATCTAACTGTATAGTGTTAGTACACCTTACCTATGTAATTGTATAGTGTTAGTACACCTTACCTATCTAACTGTATAGTGTTAGTACACCTTACATATCTAACTGTTTAGTGTTATTATACCTTACCTATCTAACTGTATAGTGTTAGTACAACTTACCTATCTAACTGTGCAGTGTTAGTACACCTTACCTATCTAACTGTACAGTGTTAGTAGACCTTACCTATCTAAATGTATAGTCTTAGTACACCTTACCTATTTAACTTTATAGTGTTAGTACACCTTACCTACCTAACCGTACAGCGTTAGTACACCTTACCTATCTAAGTGTACAGTGTTAGTACACCTTACCTATCTAACTGTATAGTGTTAGTACACCTTACCCATCTAGCTGCAAGTGTTAGTACACCTTACCTACCTAACTGTGTAGTGTTAGTACACCTTACCTATCTAACTGTGCAGTGTTAGTACACCTTACCTATCTAACTGTTCAGTGTTAGTAGACCTTACCTATCTAAATGTATAGTGTTAGTACTCCTCACCTATCTAACTTTATAGTGTTAGTACACCTTACCTACCTAACCGTACAGCGTTAGTACACCTTACCTATCTAACTGTACAGTGTTAGTACACCTTACCTGTCTAACTGTATAGTGCTAGTATACCTTACCTATCTAACTGCAGAGTGTTAGTACACCTTACCTACCTAACTGTGTAGTGTTAGTACACCTTACCTATCTAACTGTGTAGTGTTAATACACCTTACCTATCTAGCTGTATAGTGTTAGTACATCTTATCTACCTAGCTGCATAATGTTAGTACACTTTCCCTATCTAACTTTAGTATCAGTACCCCTAACCTATCTGACTGTATAGTGTTAGTACACCTTGACTACCTAACTGTAAGGTTAGTACACCTTACCTATCTAACTATATAGTGTTAGTTCACCTTACCTACCTAACTGTATAGTGTTAGTACACCTTACCTATCTAACTGTATAGTGCTAGTACTACTGATCTACCTAACTGTATAGTGTTAGTACACCTTACCCACCTAATTGTATAGTGTTAGTATATGCTACCTATCTAACTGTATAGTGTTAGTGCACTTTACCTAACTGTATAGTGTTAGTACACCTTACCTATCTAACTGTAAGTGTTAGTACACCTTACCTATATAACTGTAGAGTGTTAGTACACCTTACCTATCTAACTGTAAATTGCTAGTACATCTTATCTATCTAACTATATAGTGTTAGTACACCTTACCTATCTAACTGTATAGTGTTAGTACACCTTACCTATCTAACTATATAGTATTAGTACACCTTACCTATCTGACTGTACAGTGTTAGTACACCTTACCTATCTAAATGTATAGTGTTAGTAAGCCTTACCTATCTAACTGTATAATGTTAGTACACCTTACCTAGCTGACTGTACAGTGTTAGTATATCTTACCTATCTAACTGTATAGTGTTAGTGCACCTTACTTATCTAACTGTATAATGTTAACACACATTGCCTAGCTGACTGTATAGTGTTAGTACACCTTACCTATATAACTGTATAGTGTTAGTACACCTTGTCTATCTAACTGTAAATTGCTAGTACATCTTATCTATCTAACTATATAGTGTTAGTACACCTTACCTATCTAACTGTATAGTGTTAGTACACCTTACCTATCTAACTATATAGTGTTAGTACACCTTACCTATCTGACTGTACAGTGTTAGTACACCTTACCTATCTAAATGTATAGTGTTAGTAAACCTTACCTATCTAACTGTATAATGTTAGTACACCTTACCTAGTTGACTGTACAGTGTTAGTATATTTTACCTATCTAACTGTATACTGTTAGTGCACCTTACTTATCTAACTGTATAGTGTTAACACACCTTACCTAACTGACTGTATAGTGTTAGTACACCTTACCAATCTAACTGTATAGTGCTAGAACACCTTACCTATCTAACTGTATAGTGTCAGTACACCTCACTTATCTGACTGTATAGTGTTGTGCACCTTACCTGTTTAACTGAATAGTGTTAGTACACCTTACCTACCTAACTGTATAGTGTTAGTACACCTTACCTATCTAACTGTATAGTGTTAGTGCACCTTATCTATCTGGGTGTATTTTCCTGTGTGTATCTCTTCTCTCTCTCTTTCTTGCAGGGAAACCACTCTCTGATGAAGGAAACTTTAGCTTCACTTATACAGGACTAAAGTAAGCCAGGAATATTCTCAGATTGGTTTACATCATATGGGGTGTCTTAAGCTAATATTTTCCATTTAACATTCTTCAAAATTTAACAAAATAGGAAATATAAAGTATTAATAACCATTTTACATTTCCCCGTAGTTTGATAATGTGACCATCATATATTAGAACAATATCCATAAAACAATTTTCACCACACTACCTGTGATCACCACTCTACCTGTGGTCACCACACTACTTGTTGTCACCACACTACCTGTGATCACCGCTCTACCTGTGGTCACCACACTACTTGTGGTCACCACTCTACCTGTGGTCACCACTACCTGTGGTCACCACACTACTTGTGGTCACCACACTACTTGTGGTCACCACTCTACCTGTGGTCACCACACTACTTGTGGTCACCACTCTACCTGTGGTCACCACACTACTTGTGGTCACCACACTACTTGTGGTCACCACACTACTTGTGGTCACCACTCTACCTGTGGTCACCACTACCTGTGATCACCACTCTACCTGTGGTCACCACACTACTTGTGGTCACCACACTACCTGTGGTCACCACACTACTTGTGGTCACCACACTACCTGTGGTCACCACACTACTTGTGGTCACCACACTACTTGTGGTCACCACTCTACCTGCGGTCACCACACTACTTGTGGTCACCACTCTACCTGTGGTCACCATTACCTGTGGTCACCACACTACTTGTGGTCACCACACTACTTGTGGTCACCACACTACTTGTGGTCACCACTCTACCTGTGGTCACCACTACCTGTGGTCACCACACTACTTGTGGTCACCACACTACTTGTGGTCACCACTCTACCTGTGGTCACCACTACCTGTGGTCACCACACTACTTGTGGTCACCACACTACTTGTGGTCACCACACTACTTGTGGTCACCACTCTACCTGTGGTCACCACTACCTGTGATCACCACTCTACCTGTGGTCACCACACTACTTGTGGTCACCACACTACTTGTGGTCACCACTCTACCTGTGGTCACCACACTACTTGTGGTCACCACACTACTTGTGGTCACCACTCTACCTGTGGTCACCACTACCTGTGGTCACCACACTACCTGTGGTCACCACACTATCTGTGGTCACTGCACTACCTGTGGTCACCACTCTACCTCAGATCAACACTCCTCCTGTGGTCACCACACTGCCTGTGGCCACCGCTCTACCTGTGGTCACCACTCTACCTATGGTCACCACATTATCCGTGGTCACCACTCTACCTGTGGTCACCACTCTAAATTGTGGTCACCACATTTCCTGTGGTCACCAGTCTACCTGTGTTCACCACTCTACCTGTGGTCACCACACAACCTGTGGCCACCACGCTATCTGTGGTCACTGCACTACCTGTGGTCACCACACCACCTCAGGTCAACACTCTCCCTGTGGTCACCACACTGCCTGTGGCCACCACTCTACCTGTGGTCACCACACTATGTGTGGTCACCACTCTATCTGTGATCACCACTCTAAATTGTGGTCACCACATTGCCTGTGGTCACCACTCTGCCTGTGGTCAACACTCTACCTCAGGTCAACACTCTTCCTGTGGTCACCACATTGCCTATGGCCACCACTCTACCTGTGGTCACCACATTGCCTGTGGTCACTACTCTAACTGTGGTCACCACACTTCCTGTGGCCACCACTCTACCTGTGGTCACCACTCCACCTCTGGTAACCACTCTTCCTGTAGCCACTTCTCCACTTGTGGCCACCACTCTACCTGTGGTCACTACTCCACCTCTGGTCACCACTCTACCTGTGGCCAGCATTCTACCTGTGGTCACCACACTACCTGTGGTCACCACATTTCCTGTGGCTACCACTTTTCCTGTGGCCACCACTTTTCCTGTGGCCACCACTTTTCCTGTGGCCACCACTTTTCTTGTGATCACCTCTCTACCATCTAGTGGGGCAGCCAAACTACATGGCGTCACCACACTGCATGTGGTCACCACTTTTCTTGTGGCCACCACTTTGCCTGTGGTCACCACACTGCCTTTGGTCACCTCTATCTGTGGTCACCACTCTACATGTGGCAACCACGCTATCTGTGGTCACCACATTGTCTATGGTCACCACAAGACTGTGGACATCACTGTACGTATGGTGACCATACTAACTATAATCATTGCATGTGTCAATACACCGTCTCTGGTCACCACATCAGCTTGTAATCACCACACTGCTTATGGTCAAAACGGCATCTGTGGTGACCAAAATACCTGTCGTGACTACACTACCTGTGGTCACAATACAATCAGTGGTGATTAAAATACATGTAGTCAATACACTACCAGTGGTCACAACACTATCTGTGGCTACCCACACTACCTATGGCCTTAGCCCCATCTGTGGTGACCAAAATATCAGTGGTCAACACACTACCTCTGGTCACAACACTTACCGTGGTCACCACACCAACTGTGCTGACCAGAATCCCTCTTGTCACCACACTAATTATAGTCACCACTTTTCCTGGTGGTAACCAAACGATCTGTGGTGACCACATTACCTGTGGTCACTAAGCTTCCTGTGGTGACCACAATACATGTGGTCACAACACCATCTGTGGTGACCACAATACATGTGGTCACAACACCATCTGTGGTGACCACAAAACATGTGGTCACAACAGTGGTGACTACAATACATGTGGTCACCATTCGAACTGTGGTCAGCACAGTTCCAGTGGTCACCACACCACCTGTGGTGACCACATTAACCACATCAACAATATTCAAGTTTGGCCTGGTATTTTCCTCTCTACATATGTGATGTTGCTGATGTTGCTGATTTTGCTGATGTTGTTTTCAGTCAGGTTGATCTGGATATGTGGTCATCATACATGTGGTAAGTAGGTCATCTCCCCAGGCTATGTGTGGGGAGGGGAGGAGGGGAGTGTAGATGGTACACTGAGTCCTGAGCTATGTGTGGGGATAGGAGGAGGGGAGTGTAGATGGTACACTGAGTCCTGAGCTATGTGTGGGGAGGGGAGGAGGGGAGTGTAGATGGTACACTGAGTCCTTAGCTATGTGTGGGGAGGGGAGGAGAGGAGTGTAGATGGTACACTGAGTCCTGAGCTATGTGTGGGGAGGGGAGGAGGGGAGTGTAGATGGTACACTGAGTCCTGAGCTATGTGTGGGGAGGGGAGGAGGGGAGTGTACATGGTACACTGAGTCCTGAGCTATGTGTGGGGAGGGGAGGAGGGGAGTGTAGATGGTACACTGAGTCCTGAGCTATGTGTGGGGAGGGGAGGAGGGGAGTGTACATGGTACACTGAGTCCTGAGCTATGTGTGGGGAGGGGAGGAGGAGAGTGTAGATGGTACACTGAGTCCTGAGCTATGTGTGGGGAGGGGAGGAGGGGAGTGTACATGGTACACTAAGTCCTGAGCTATGTGTGGGGAGGGGAGGAGGGGAGTGTAGATAGTACACTGAGTCCTGAGCTATGTGTGGGGAGGGGAGGAGGGGAGTGTACATGGTACACTGAGTCCTGAGCTATGTGTGGGGAGGGGAGGAGGGGAGTGTAGATGGTACACTGAGTCCTGAGCTATGTGTGGGGAGGGGAGGAGGGGAGTGTACATGGTACACTGAGTCCTGAGCTATGTGTGGGGAGGGGAGGAGGGGAGTATAGATGGTACACTGAGTCCTGAGCTATGTGTGGGGAGGGGAGGAGGGGAGTGTACATGGTACACTGAGTCCTTAGCTATGTGTGGGGAGGGGAGGAGGGGAGTGTAGATGGTACACTGAGTCCTTAGCTATGTGTGGGGAGGGGAGGAGGGGAGTGTACATGGTACACTGAGTCCTGAGCTATGTGTGGGGAGTGTAGATAGTACACTGAGTCCTGAGCTATGTGTGGGGAGGGGAGGAGGGGAGTGTAGATGGTACACTGAGTCCTGAGCTATGTGTGGGGAGGGGAGGAGGGGAGTGTAGATGGTACACTGAGTCCTTAGCTATGTGTGGGGAGGGGAAGAGGGGAGTGTAGATGGTACACTGAGTCCTGAGCTATGTGTGGGGAGGGGAGGAGGGGAGTGTAGATGGTACACTGAGTCCTGAGCTATGTGTGGGGAGGGGAGGAGGGGAGTGTAGATGGTACAATGAGTCCTGAGCTATGTGTGGGGAGGGGAGGAGGGGAGTGTACATGGTACACTGAGTCCTGAGCTATGTGTGGGGAGGGGAGGAGGGGAGTGTAGATGGTACACTGAGTCCTGAGCTATGTGTGGGGAGGGGAGGAGGGGAGTGTAGATGGTACAATGAGTCCTGAGCTATGTGTGGGGAGGGGAGGAGGGGAGTGTACATGGTACACTGAGTCCTGAGCTATGTGTGGGGAGGGGAGGAGGGGAGTGTACATGGTACATTAAGTTCTGAGCTATGTGTGGGGAGGGGAGTGTAGATGGTACACTGAATCCTGAGCTATGTGTGGGGAGGGGAGTGTAGATGGTACACTGAGTCCTGAGCTATGTGTGGGGAGGGGAGGAGGGGAGTGTACATGGTACATTAAGTTCTGAGCTATGTGTGGGGAGGGGAGTGTAGATGGTACACTGAATCCTGAGCTATGTGTGGGGAGGGGAGTGTAGATGGTACACTGAGTCCTGAGCTATGTGTGGGAAGGGGAGTGTAGATGGTACAGAGTCCTGAGCTATGTGTGGAGAGAGGAGTGTAGATGGTACAGAGTCCTGAGCTATGTGTGGGGAGGGGAGTGTAGATGGTACACTGAGTGCTGAGCTATGTGTGGGAAGGGGAGTGTAGATGGTACAGAGTTCTGAGCTATGTGTGGAGAGAGGAGTGTAGTGGTACAGAGTCCTGAGCTATGTGTGGGGAGGGGAGTGTAAATGGTACAGTGTATTGAGCTATGTGCGGGGAGGGGAGTAGGGGAGTGTAGATGGTACACTGAGTCCTGAGCTATGTGTGGGGAGGGGAGGAGGGGAGTGTAGACGGTACACTGAGTTCTGAGCTGTGTGGGGAGGGGAGTGTAGATGGTACATTAGTCCTGAGCTATGTGTGGGGAGGGGAGTGTAGATTGTACACTGAATTCTGAGCTATGTGTGGGGAGGGGAGTGTAGATGGTACAGAGTCCTGAGCTATGTGTGGGGAGGAGAGTGTAGATGGTACACTGAGTTCTGAGCTATGTGTGGGGAGGGGAGAAGGGGAGTGTAGATGGTACATTGAGTCCTGCGCTATGTGTAGGGGGGAGTGTAGATGGTGTACTGGGTCCTGAGCTGTGTGTGGGGAGGGGAGTATAGATGGTACAGATTCCTGAGCTATGTGTGGGGAGGGGAGTGTGGATGGTAAAGAGTCCTGAGCTATGTGTGGGGAGGGGAGTGTATATGGTACACTGAGTTCTGAGCTATGTGTGGGGAGGGGAGTGTAGATGTTACACTGAATCCTAAGCTATGTGTGGGGAGGGGAGGAGGGGAGTGTATATGGGACACAGAGTCCTGAGCTGTGTGTGGGGAGGGGAGTGTATATGGTACAGAGTCCTGAGCTATGTGTGGGGAGGAGGAGTGTAGATGGTACACTGAGTCCTGAGCTGTGTGTGGGGAGGGGAGTGTATATGGTACAGAGTCCTGAGCTATGTGTGGGGAGGGGAGTGTAGATGGTACGCTCGGTCCTGAGCTATGTGTGGGGACGGGAGGAGGGGTGTGTAGATGGTACACTGAGTCCTGAGCTATGTGTGGGGAGGGGAATGTTGATGGTACGCTGAGTCCTGAGCTATGTGTGGGGATAGGAGGAGGGGAGTGTAGATGTTACACTGAGTCCTTAGCTATGTGTGGGGAGGGGAGTGTAGATGGTACACTGAGTCCTGAGCTATGTGTGGGGAGGGGAGTGTAAATGGTACACTGAGTCCTGAGCTATGTGTGGGGAGGGGAGTGTAGATGGTACACTGAGTCCTGAGCTATGTGTGGGGAGGGGAGAAGGGGAGTGTAGATGGTACATTGAGTCCTGCGCTATGTGTGGGGGGGAGTGTAGATGCCACAGAGTCTTGAGCTAAGTGCGGGGAGGGGTGGAGGGGAGTGTAGATGGTACACTGAGTCCTGAGCTATGTGTGGGGAGGGGAGGAGGGGAGTGTAGATGGTACACTGAGTCCTGAGCTATGTGTGGGGAGGGGAGTGTAGATGGTACACTGAGTCCTGAGCTATGTGTGGGGAGGGGAGTGTAGATGGTACAGAGTCCTGAGCTATGTGTGGGGAGGGGAGGAGGGGAGTGTACATGGTACACTGAGTCCTGAGCTATGTGTGGGGAGGGGAGGAGGGGAGTGTAGATGGTACACTGAGTCCTGAGCTATGTGTGGGGAGGGGAGGAGGGGAGTGTACATGGTACACTGAGTCCTTAGCTATGTGTGGGGAGGGGAGTGTAGATGGTACACTGAGTCCTGAGCTATGTGTGGGGAGGGGAGTGTAAATGGTACACTGAGTCCTGAGCTATGTGTGGGGAGGGGAGGAGGGGAGTGTAGATGGTACACTGAGTCCTGAGCTATGTGTGGGGAGGGGAGGAAGGGGAGTGTAGATGGTACACTGAGTCCTGAGCTATGTGTGGGGAGGGAAGTGTAGATGGTACAGCGTCCTGAGCTATATGTGGGGAGGGGAGGAGGGGAGTGTACATGGTACACTGAATCCTGAGCTATGTGTGGGGAAGGGAGGAGGGGAGTGTAGATGGTACACTGGGTCGTGAGCTGTGTGTGGGGAGAGGAGTGTAGATGGTACACTGAGTCCTGAGCTATGTGTGGGGAGGGGAGGAGGGGAGTGTAAATGGTACACAGAGTCCTGAGCTATGTGTAGGGAGGGGAGGAGGGGAGTGTAGATTGTACACTGAGTCCTGAGCTATGTGTGGGGCGGGGAGTGTAGATAGCACACTGAGTTCTGAGCTATGTGTGGGGAGGGGAGTGTAGATGGTACAGAATCCTGAGCTATGTGTGGGGAGGGGAGTGTAGATGGTACACTGAGTCCTGAGCTATGTGTGGGGAGGGGAGAAGGGGAGTGTAGATGGTACATTGAGTCCTGCGCTATGTGTGGGGGGGGAGTGTAGATGCCACAGAGTCTTGAGCTAAGTGCGGGGAGGGGTGGAGGGGAGTGTAGATGGTACACTGAGTCCTGAGCTATGTGTGGGGAGGGGAGGAGGGGAGTGTAGATGGTACACTGAGTCCTGAGCTATGTGTGGGGAGGGGAGTGTAGATGGTACACTGAGTCCTGAGCTATGTGTGGGGAGGGGAGTGTAGATGGTACAGAGTCCTGAGCTATGTGTGGGGAGGGGAGTGTAGATGGTACACTGAGTCCTGAGCTATGTTTGGGGAGGGGAGTGTAGCTGGTACAGAGTCCTGAGCTATGTGTGGGGAGGGGAGTGTAGATGGTACACTGAGTCCTGAGCTATGTGTGGGGAGGGGAGGAGGGGAGTGTAGATGGTACACTGAGTCCTGAGCTATGTGTGGGGAGGGGAGTGTAGATGGTACACTGAGTCCTGAGCTATGTGTGGGGAGGGGAGTGTAGATGGTACAGAGTCCTGAGCTATGTGTGGGGAGGGGAGTGTAGATGGTACACAGAGTCCTGAGGTATGTGTGGGGAAGGGAGGAAGGGAGTGTAGATGGTACACTGAGTAGTGAGCTATGTGTGGGGAGGAGAATGTAGATGGTACAGAGTCCTGAGCTATGTGTGGGGAGTGTAGAGAGAACATTCTTCCCGATCCTTCCCCATTACCTCATGTCATCATCATACATGTATGTATACTCGTACTGGTAACTTCCCCATTACCTCATGTCATCATCATACATGTATGTATACTCGTACTGGTAACTTCCCCATTACCTCATGTCATCATCATACATGTATGTATACTCGTACTGGTAACTTCCCCATTACCTCATGTCATCATCATACATGTATGTATACTCGTACTGGTAACTTCCCCATTACCTCATGTCATCATCATACATGTATGTATACTCGTAGTGGTAACTTTGGTTTTCATTACAGAGTGGAATATTTACTTCCCAGGAGTTGATATGGCTTCCCAAGGGCGAGAGGCCTGATAATGTACACACACACACCCACCCACACACACACACACCCACACACACACACACACACACACACACCCACACACACACACACACACACACACACACACACACACACACATACACACACACACCCACACACACATACTGCATTACATTTCATGTACTCAATGTACAGAAATAATTTGTGTTGTCATTACACATGAGGCTGTCCAGGATGTGTTGACCTGGAATATTGATGAGGTGGTGGGAGAACATGAGTACTGATGAGGGTTGAGAACATGAGTGATCAGTATGGCGGGGTGGGCCAACCTCCTGCTACTTACATATATACACGGAACACATAGCTTCATGAGGGAACAATTGGGAACAAAGATAATGAGGGAAACATGAGAACGTAAAAGTCATGTATGAACATAAAACTGGCCAGAGAATCTGCAAACCTGGTATTGTTTGTACCTGGCTTACTCACGATGCTTGATCCTATATCTTATTGTAAACAATATCTTGAGAACAATATCTTGTTGCAAGCAAATAACTTGGTATAAACAACATCTTGTAAACAATTTCTTATTGTGAACAATGTCTTGTTGAGAACAATATCTTGCTGTAAACAATATATTGTTGTAAACAATATATTGTTGAGAGTATTTGAGATGATATTGTGATGTTATTCACTGGACCACTCAGTAGCTTCACACAGGCGAATTAACTTATACTGTATTGGACGACCATATATACCTTACTGGACGACCATATATACCTTACTGGACGACCATATATACCTTCTGGACGACCTTATATACCTTACTAGACGACCATATAACCTTACTGGACGAACATATAACCTTACTGACGCGCATATATACCTTAATGGACGACCATATATACCTTACTGGACCACCATATAACCTTACTGGACGACCATATATATATACCTTACTGGCGACCATATATACCTTACTGGACGACAATATAAACCTTACTGGACGACCATATATGCCTTACTGGACGACCATATAAACCTTACTGGACGACCATATATACCTTACTGGACAACCATATATACCTTCTGGACGACCATATATACCTTACTGGACGACCATATAAACCTTACTGGACAACCATATATACCTTCTGGACGACCATATATAGCTACTGGACGACCATATAAACCTTATTGGATAACCATATATACATTACTGGACGACCATATATACATTACTGGAAGACCATAAATACATTACTGGACGATCATATATACCTTACTGGACAACCATATATACATTACTGGACGACCATATATACATTACTGGACGACCATATATACCTTACTGGACGACTATATATACCTCACCGGACTACCATATATACCTTCTGGACGACCATATATACCCTACTGGACGACCATATAAACCTTACTAGACGACCATATATACATTATTGGACGACCATATGTACCTTCAGGACGACCAGATATAGCTTACTGGACGACCATATAAACCTTACTGGACGACCATATATACATTACTGGACGACCATATGTACCTTACTGGACGACCATATAAACCTAACTGGACGACCATATGTGCATTACTGGACCACCATATATACCTTACTGGACGACCATGTATACATTACTGGACGACCATATGTACCTTACTGGACGACCATATAAACCTAACTGGACGACCATATGTGCATTACTGGACCACCATATATACCTTACTGGACGACCATGTATACGTTACTGGACGACCATATGTACCTTACTGGACTACCATATAAACCTAACTGGACGACCATATGTACATTACTGGACCACCGTATATACCTTACTGGACGACCATGTGTACATTACTGGAAGACCATATATACCTTACTGGAAGACTATATATTCCTCACTGGGCGACCATATATACCTTCTGGACGACCATATATAGCTTACTGGACGACCATATAAACCTTACTGGACGACCATATATACCTTACTGGATGACCATATGAATCTTACTGGACGACCATATATACTGGACGACCATATATACCTTCTAGACGACCATATATAGCTTACTGGACGACCACATAAACCTTACTTGACGACCATATATACCTTACTGGACGACCATATATACCTTACTGGACGACCATATATACCTCACTGGACGACCATATATACCTTACTGGACGACCATATATACATTACTGGACGACCATATGTACCTTACTGGACGACCATATAAACCTAACTGGACGAACATATGTACAATACTGGACCACCATATATACCTTGCTGGACGACCATATATACCTTACTGGACGACCATATATACATTACTGGACGACCATATATACATTACTGGACGACCATATATACCTCACTGGACGACCATATATACCTTACTGGATGACCATATATACATTACTGGACGACAGTATATATACGTTACTGGACGACCATACATACATTACTGGACGACCATATATACCTTACTGGATGACTATATATACCTTACTGGACGACCATATATACATTACCGGACGACCATATATACCTTACCGGACGACCATACATACATTACTGGACGACTATATATACTTTACTGGACGACCATATATACCTTCTAGACGACCATATATAGCTTACTGGACGACCACATAAACCTTACTGGACGACCATATATACATTACTGGACGACCATATATACATTACTGGACGATCATATATACCGTACTGGACGACCATATATACCGTACTGGGCGACCATATATACCGTACTGGACGACCATATATACATTACTGGTCGACCATATATACTGGGATGCTGGGTACATTATCCTTCCTGATATAATGGGTACAAAATAACTTACTGGGATACTTGGTGCGGAATACCTTACTGTGGGATAGTTAGTACAGAGTAACTCACTGGGACAGTTAGTACTGAGTAACTCATTGGGATAGTTTGTACAGAGTAACTCACTGGGATAGTTAGTACAGAGTAACTCATTGGGATAGTTAGAACAGAATAACTCACTGGGATAGTTAGTACAGAGTAACTCATTGGGATAGTTAGTGCAGAGGAATTCATTGGGATAGTTAGTACAGAGTAACTCACTGGGATAGTTAATACAGAGTAACTCACTGGGATAGTTAGTGCAGAGTAACTCACTGGGATAGTTAGTGCAGAGTAACTCATTGGGATAGTTAGTACAGAGTAACTCACTGGGATAGTTAGTACAGAGTAACTCATTGGGATAGTTAGTACAGAGTAACTCACTGGGATAGTTAGTACAGAGTAACTCATTGGGATAGTTAGTACAGAGTAACTCACTGGGATAGTTAGTACAGAGTAACTCACTGGGATAGTTAGTACAGAGTAACTCACTGGGATAGTTAGTACAGAGTAACTCACTGGGATAGTTAGTTCAGAGTAACACACTGGGATAGTGGTATGGAGTAACTCACTGGGATAGTTAGTACAGAGTAACTCACTGGGATAGTTAGTACAGAGTAACTCACTGGGATAGTGGTATGGAGTAACTCATTGGGATAGTTAGTACAGAGTAACTCACTGGGATAGTTAGTACAGAGTAACTCACTTGGATAGTGGTATGGAGTAACTCACTGGGATAGTTAGTACAGAGTAACTCACTGGGATAGTGGTATGGAGTAACTCACTGGGATAGTTAGTACAGAGTAACTCACTGGGATAGTGGTATGGAGTAACTCACTGGGATAGTTAGTACAGAGTAACTCACTGGGATAGTTAGTACAGAGTAACTCATTGGGATAGTGGTATGGAGTAACTCACTGGGATAGTTAGTACAGAGTAACTCACTTGGATAGTGGTATGGAGTAACTCACTGGGATAGTTAGTACAGAGTAACTCACTGGGATAGTTAGTACAGAGTAACTCACTGGGATAGTTAGTACAGAGTAACTCACTGGGATAGTTAGTACAGAGTAACTCACTGGGATAGTTAGTACAGAGTAACTCACTGGGATAGTTAGTACAGAGTAACTCACTGGGATAGTTAGTACAGAGTAACTCACTTGGATAGTGGTATGGAGTAACTCACTGGGATAGTTAGTACAGAGTAACTCACTGGGATAATTAGTACAGAGTAACTCACTGGGATAGTTAGTACAGAGTAACTCACTGGGATAGTTAGTACAGAGTAACTCACTGGGATAGTTAGTACAGAGTAACTCACTTGGATAGTGGTATGGAGTAACTCACTGGGATAGTTAGTACAGAGTAACTCACTGGGATAGTTAGTACAGAGTAACTCACTGGGATAGTTAGTACAGAGTAACGCACTGGGATAGTGGTATGGAGTAACTCACTGGGATAGTTAGTACAGAGTAACTCACTGGGATAGTTAGTACAGAGTAACTCACTGGGATAGTTAGTACAGAGTAACTCACCGGGATAGTTAGTACAGAGTAACTCACTGGGATAGTTAGTACAGAGTAACTCACCGGGATAGTTAGTACAGAGTAACTCACTGGGATAGTTAGTACAGAGTAACTCACTGGGATAGTTAGTACAGAGTAACTCACTGGGATAGTTAGTACAGAGTAACTCACTGGGATGGTAAATCCTGGCGTGTTATGTTGTCCCTACAACCCACAGTTCCTGGGAACAACTGTTGTTGTTGTTGTAGGACCAATTCTATTGTAGGACAACTGTTGTTGTTGTTGTAGGACCAATTCTATTGTAGGACAACTGTTGTTGTTGTTGGACTTTTGTTGTATGATAACTGCTGTTGTAGGAAAACTGTTGTTGTAGGACAACAGTTGTTGTGGGAAGCTGTTGTTGTTGGACAACTGTTGTTGTTGGACGACTGTTGTTGTTAAAGAATTGTTGTTGTAGCACAACTGTTGTTGTAATACAACTGTTGTTGTAAGACAACTGTTGTTGTGATACAGCTGTTGTGTTAGAACATGTGTTGCTGTAGGAAGATGTGTTTGTGTTTACTTCATGATCATCATGTAACATTTCCTGTAGAGTTGATCTATCGTCTTATGATAACAATATGTAGAGTTGATCTATCGTCTTATGATAACAATATGTGGAGTTGATCTATCGTCTTATGATAACAATATGTAGAGTTGATCTATCGTCTTATGATAACAATATGTAGAGTTGATCTATCGTCTTATGATAACAATATGTAGAGTTGATCTATCGTCTTATGATAACAATATGTAGAGTTGATCTGTCGTCTTATGATAACAATATGTAGAGTTGATCTATCGTCTTATGATAACAATATGTAGAGTTGATCTATCGTCTTATGATAACAATATGTAGAGTTGATCTATCGTCTTATGATAACAATATGTAGAGTTGATCTATCGTCTTATGATAACCATATGTAGAGTTGATCTATCGTCTTATGATAACAATATGTAGAGTTGATCTATCGTCTTATGATAACAATATGTAGAGTTGATCTATCGTCTTATGATAATATGTGTAGAGTTGATCTATCGTCTTATGATAACAATATGTGAGTTGATCTATCGTCTTATGATAACAATATGTAGAGTTGATCTATCGTCTTATGATAACAATATGTAGAGTTGATCTATCGTCTTATGATAACAATATGTAGAGTTGATCTATCGTCTTATGATAACAATATGTAGAGTTGATCTATCGTCTTATGATAACAATATGTAGAGTTGATCTATCGTCTTATGATAACAATATGTAGAGTTGATCTATCGTCTTATGATAACAATATGTAGAGTTGATCTATCGTCTTATGATAACAATATGTAGAGTTGATCTATCGTCTTATGATAACAATATGTAAAGTTGATCTATCGTCTTATGATAACAATATGTAGAGTTGATCTATCGTCTTATGATAACAATATGTAGAGTTGATCTATCGTCTTATGATAACAATATGTAGAGTTGATCTATCGTCTTATGATAACAATATGTAGAGTTGATCTATCGTCTTATGATAACAATATGTAGAGTTGATCTATCGTCTTATGATAACAATATGTAGAGTTGATCTATCGTCTTATAACAATATGTAGAGTTGATCTATCGTCTTATGATAACAATATGTAGAGTTGATCTATCGTCTTATGGTAACAATATGTGGAGTTGATCTATCGTCTTATGATAACAATATGTAGAGTGATCTGTCGTCTTATGATAACAATATGTAGAGTTGATCTATCGTCTTATGATAACAATATATAGAGTTGATCTATCATCTTATGATAACAATATGTAGAGTTGATCTATCGTCTTAGGTTAACAATATGTAGAGTTGATCTATCGTCTTAGGTTAACAATATGTTGTTTGATAATAACACATCAAAGTGATACATATTGACCACACATGGTGTCACCAGTAACACATGCCACACTTATATGAGATAAATCATTTATCTGTTTATATTTGGTTGTTACTTAAGTGTTATCATAATGAAACTCTTGGAATTAAATAAGATTACAAGGATAAGGAGGTAGCTCTGGGACATTCTTATCTTCACGTAACAGAACATGTAAAATGCCTCTGCCTGGGCCTTTTAATTAACGGCTTAACCCTCATTATCAACTAGCTCTCGTAATCTGCTAAGTAATTGCCTTCATGTAAGGTCTTAATTACCTTGATAAGATTGTGCAAACTTAGCCTTATACACAGCCTTCCTACTCTCCGATTTTTCTCCTCACTCTCTTAATATTACATTTCATTTCCAGCACATCCATCCTCCTGCGCACAACTCTATCCATAGCCCACGCCTCGCAACCATACAACATTGTTGGAACCACTATTCCTTCAAACATACCCATTTTTGCTTTCCGAGATAATGTTCTCGACTTCCACACGTTCTTCAAGGCTCCCAGGATTTTCGCCCCCTCCCCCACCCTATGATCCACTTCCGCTTCCATGGTTCCATCCTCTGCCAGATCCACTCCCAGATATCTAAAACACTTCACTTCCTCCAGTTTTTCTCCATTCAAACTTACCTCCCATCTTTTCATACATATCCGCCATTTCCCGCGTTTGCAAGGTAGCGTTAAGAAGAGAGGCCTGAGCCTTAGAAGGGCTATCCTCAAGTGGAACCCTTATATATATATATGTGTGTGTGTGTGTGTGTGTGTGTGTGTGTGTGCGTGTGTGTGTGTGTGTGTGTATGTGACCTCTTTCTTCCTCATATTCTTGTCATATTTTCTGCCACAAAATCTTAATCCTTCATTATCATAATGTCTTACACTTGGTGCAGTTACCACAAATACTTTAATGAGGGGTTTATGCAGGATGAATAATGCAGGATGAATAATGCAGGATGAATAATGCCGGATGAATAATGTAAGATGAATAATGCTGGATGAATAATGCAGGATGAATAATGTAAGATGAATAATGCAGGATGAATAATGCAGGATGAATAATGTAAGATGAATAATGCAGGATGAATAATGCAGGATGAATAATGCAGGATGAATAATGCAAGATGAATAATGCAGGATGAATAATGTAAGATGAATAATGCAGGATGAATAATGCAGGATGAATAATGCTGGATGAATAATGCTGGATGAATAATGCAGGATGAATAATGCAGGATGAATAATGCTGGATGAATAATGCAGGATGAATAATGCTGGATGAATAATGCAGGATGAATAATGCTGGATGAATAATGCAGGATGAATAATGCAGGATGAATAATGCAGGATGAATAATGCTGGATGAATAATGCAGGATGAATAATGCAGGATGAATAATGCTGGATGAATAATGCAGGATGAATAATGCTGGATGAATAATGCAGGATGAATAATGCAGGATGAATAATGCAGGATGAATAATGCTGGATGAATAATGCAGGATGAATAATGCAGGATGAATAATGCTGGATGAATAATGCAGGATGAATAATGCAGGATGAATAATGCAGGATGAATAATGCTGGATGAATAATACAGGATGAATAATGCAGGATGAATAATGCTGGATGAATAATGCTGGATGAATAATGCAGGATGAATAATGCAGGATGAATAATGCTGGATGAATAATGCAGGATGAATAATGCAGGATGAATAATGCAGGATGAAAAATGCTGGATGAATAATGCTGGATGAATAATGCAGGATGAATAATGCTGGATGAATAATGTAAGATGAATAATGCAGGATGAATGATGCAGGATGAATAATGCTGGATGAATAATGTAAGATATATAATGCAGGATGAATAATGCAGGATGAATAATCCAGGATGAATAATGGAAGATGAATAATGCAGAATGAATAATGCAGGATGAATAATGCAGGATGAATAATGCAGGATGAATAATCCAGGATGAATAATGGAAGATGAATAATGCAGGATGAATAATGCAGGATGAATAATGCAGGATGAATAATGCTGGATGAATAATGCAGGATGAATAATGCAGGATGAATAATGCTGGATGAATAATGCTGGATGAATAATGCAGGATGAATAATGCAGGATGAATAATGCTGGATGAATAATGCAGGATGAATAATGCAGGATGAATAATGCAGGATGAAAAATGCTGGATGAATAATGCTGGATGAATAATGCAGGATGAATAATGCAGGATGAATAATGCAGGATGAATAATGCAGGATGAATAATACAGTATAAATATATTTACTTCACACAAGAGAAGGTGGAAGTAACGTAAGGACCCCCTTCACTGTTTTTGATTGCTTCATATTACCAGTATGTTCCAGGTTGTTGCTGGCCATAACTACCTAACCACACTGTTAACGACCTGTTACGACCCTTAACATGTGCACGACGATAGTGTTAACGTACACAAAACTGTTGATGATGAGAAGGGCGACCAACCACTTCTCCTCCTGTACAACTATGTATCATGGATTGTCCTCAGACTTACACACACATCTTACCTACAGGAGAAGATGTGTACCAGTCCACACATGTTGTACCTACAGGAGAAGATGTGTACCAGTCCACACATGTTGTACCTACAGGAGAAGATGTGTACCAGTCCACACATGTTGTACCTACAGGAGAAGATGTGTACCAGTCCACACATGTTGTACCTACAGGAGAAGATATGTACCAGTCCAACCATGTTGTACCTACAGGAGAAGATGTGTACCAGTCCACACATGTTGTACCTACAGGAGGGGATGTGTACCAGTCCACACATGTTGTACCTACAGGAGAAGATGTGTACCAGTCCACACATGTTGTACCTACAGGAGGAGATGTGTGCCAGTCCACACATGTTGTACCTACATGAGGAGATGTATACCAGTCCACACATGTTGTACCTACAGGAGGAGATGTGTACCAGTCCACACATGTTGTACCTACAGGAGGAGATGTGTACCAGTCCACACATGTTTTACCGACAGGAGATGTGTACCAGTCCACACATGTTGTACCTACAGGAGGAGATGTGTACCAGTCCACACATGTTGTACCTACAGGAGATGTGTACCAGTCCACACATGTTGTACCTACAGGAGAAGATATGTACCAGTCCACACATGTTATACCTACAGGAGAAGATGTGTACCAGTCCACACATGTTGCACCTAAAGGAGATGTGTACCAGTCCACACATGTTGTGCCTACAGGAGGAGATGTGTACCAGTCCACACATGTTGCACCTACAGGAGATGTGTACCAGTCCACACATGTTGTACCTACAGGAGGAGATGTGTACCAGTCCACACATGTTGTACCTACCATGTGGTGATGGTCCTCCCACACTGTGTGTCACCAGTAGCTGTAGCCTGGGCAGGTGATTGGTGCATGAGAGATGGTTGTGGCATGAGAAAGGTGGGAGGTGGGCAGATTAGAAAGGGTAGTGAGCGGTGGGATGAAGAAGTAAGGTTGTTAGTGAAAGAGAAAAGAGTTTGGACGATTCTTGCAGGGACATAATGCAAATGAGTGGGACATGTATAAAAGAAAGCGACAGGAGGTTGAGAGAACGGTGCAAGGGTAGAAAAAAGGGCAAGTGAGAGTTGGGGCGAGAGAGTATCATTAAATTTTAGGGAAAATAAAAAGATGTTTTGGAAGGAGGTAAATAAAGTGCGTAAGACAAGGAAACAAATGGAGACATCAGTGAAGGGGGCTAATGGGGAGGTGATAACAAGTAGTGGTGATGTGAGAAGGAGATGGAGTGAGTATTTTGAAGGTTTGTTGAATGTGTTTGATGATAGAGTGGCAGATATAGGGTGTTTTGGTCGAGGTGATGTGCAAAGTGAGAGGGTTAGGGAAAATGATTTGGTAAACAGAGAAGAGGTAGTAAAAGCTTTGCGAAAGATGAAAGCCGGCAAGGCAGCGGGTTTGGATGGTATTGCAGTGGAATTTATTAAAAAAAGGTGGTGACTGTATTGTTGACTGGTTGGTAAGGTTATTTAATGTATGTATGACTCATGGTGAGGTGCCTGAGGATTGGCGGAATGCGTGCATAGTGCCATTGTACAAAGGCAAAGGGGATAAAAGTGAGTGCTCAAATTACAGAGGTATAAGTTTGTTGAGTATTCCTGGTAAATTATATGGGAGGGTATTGATTGAGAGGGTGAAGGCATGTACAGAGCATCAGATTGGGGAAGAGCAGTGTGGTTTGAGAAGTGGTAGAGGATGTGTGGATCAGGTGTTTGCTTTGAAGAATGTATGTGAGAAATACTTAGAAAAGCAAATGGAT
The DNA here is from genome assembly GCF_036320965.1 of Panulirus ornatus. NCBI lineage: Eukaryota > Metazoa > Arthropoda > Malacostraca > Decapoda > Palinuridae > Panulirus > Panulirus ornatus. The sequence goes on from NC_092228.1 coordinate 26,198,584, forward strand.
TTGTATGTAGCATTTATGGATCTGGAGAAGGCATATGATAGAGTTGATAGAGATGCTCTGTGGAAGGTATTAAGAATATATGGTGTGGGAGGCAAGTTGTTAGAAGCAGTGGAAAGGATGTAAGGCAAGTGTACTTGTAGGAGCAAGGAATATCCAGGTTGTGTCTTTACTAAAGAGCAAGGAACATCCCGGTTGTCTTTACTACAGAGCAAGGAACATCCAGGTTATGTCTCTACTGCAGAGCAAGGAACATCTAGGTTGTGACTTTACTACAGAGCAAGGAACACAAGGTTGTGACTTTACTATAGAGCAAGGAACATCAAGGTTGTGACTTTACTACAGAGCAAGGAACATCCAGGTTGTGACTTTACTACAGAGCAAGGAACACAAGGTTGTGACTTTACTATAGAGCAAGGAACATCCAGGTTGTGACTTTACTAAAGATCAAGGAACATCCAGGTTGTGACTTTACTACAGAGCAAGGAACATCCAGGCTGTGACTTTACTACAGAGCAAGGAACATCCAGGTTGTGACGTTACTACAGAGCAAGGAACATCCAGGTTGTGACTTTACTACAGAGCAAGGAACATCCAGGCTGTGACTCTACTACAGAGCAAGGAACATCCAGGTTGTGACTTTACTACAGAGCAAGGAACATCCAGGTTGTGACTTTACTACAGAGCAAGGAACATCCAGGCTGTGACTTTACTACAGACCAAGGAACATCCAGGTTGTGACTTTACTACAAAGCAAGGAACATCCAGGTTGTGACTTTACTACAAAGCAAGGAACATCCAGGTTGTGACTTTACTACAGAGCAAGGAACATCCAGGTTGTGACTTTACTATAGAGCAAGGAACATCCAGGCTGTGACTCTACTACAGAGCAAGGAACATCCAGGCTGTGACTTTACTACAGACCAAGGAACATCCAGGTTTTGACTTTACTGCAGAGCAAGGAACATCCAGGTTGTGACTTTACTGCAGAGCAAGGAACATCCAGGTTGTGACTTTACTGCGGAGCAAGGAACATCCAGGTTGTGACTTTACTGCAGAGCAAGGAACATCCAGGTTGTGACTTTACTGCCGAGCAAGGAACATCCAGGTTGTGACTTTACTACAGAGCAAGGAACATCTAGGTTGTGACTTTACTGCGGAGGAAGGAACATCCAGGTTGTGACTTTACTGCGGAGCAAGGAACATCCAGGATGTGAGTTTACTACAGAGCAAGGAACATCCAGGTTGTGACTTTACTGCGGAGCAAGAAGCATTCAGGTTGTGACTTTACTACAAAGAAAGGAACATTCAGGTTGTGACTTTACTACAGAGCAAGAAACATCCAGGTTGTTACTTTACTGCAGAGCAAGGAACATCCAGGTTGTGACTTTACTGCAGAGCAAGGAACATCCAGGTTGTGACTTTACTACAGAGCAAGGAACTTCCAGGTTGTGACATTATTGCAGAGCAAGGAACATCCAGGTTGTGACTTTACTACGGAGCAAGGAACATCCAGGTTGTGACTTTACTGCAGAGCAAGGAACATCCAGGTTGTGACTTTACTGCAGAGCAAGGAACATCCAGTTTGTGACTCTACTGCAGAGCAAGGAACATCCAGGTTGTGACTTTACTACAGAGCAAGGAACATCCAGGTTGTAACTTTACTACAGAGTAAGGAACATCCAGGTTGTGACTTTACTTCGGAGCAAGAAACATCCAGGTTGTGACTTTACTACAGAGCAAGGAACATCCAGGTTGTGATTTTATTAAAGAGCAAGGAACATCCAGGATGTGACTTTACTACAGAGCAAGGAACATCCAGGTTGTGACTTTACTACAGAGCAAGGAACATCCAGGTTGTGACTTTACTGCAGAGCAAGGAACATCCAGGTTGTGACTTTACTTCAGAGCAAGGAACATCCAGGCTGTGACTTTACTACAGAGCAAGGAACATCCAGGTTGTGACTTTACTACAGAGCAAGGAACATCCAGGATGTGACTTTACTTCAGAGCAAGGAACATCCAGGTTGTGAGTTTACTGCAGAGCAAGGAACATCCAAGTTGTGACTTTACTGCAGAGCAAGGAACATCCAGGCTGTGACTTTACTGCAGAGCAAGGAACATCCAGGTTGTGACTTTACTGCAGAGCAAGGAACATCCAGGCTGTGACTTTACTACAGAGCAAGGAACATCCAGGATGTGACTTTACTACAGAGCAAGGAACATCCAGGATGTGACTTTACTACAGAGCAAGGAACATCCAGGTTGTGACTTTACTGCAGAGCAAGGAACATCCAGGTTGTGACTTTACTGCAGAGCAAGGAACATCCAGGTTGTGACTTTACTGCAGAACAAGGAACATCCAGGTTGTGACTTTACTACAGAGCAAGGAACATCCAGGTTGTGACTTTACTGCAGAGCAAGGAACATCCAGGTTGTGACTTTACTTCAGAGCAAGGAACATCCAGGTTATGACTTTACTACAGAGCAAGGAACATCCAGGTTGTGACTTTACTACAGAGCAAGGAACATCCAGGTTGTGACTTTATTGCAGAGCAAGGAACATCCAGGTTGTGACTTTACTGCAGAGCAAGGAACATCCAGGTTGTGACTTTACTGCAGAACAAGGAACATCCAGGTTATGACTTTACTACAGAGCAAGGAACATCCAGGTTGTGACTTTACTGCAGAGCAAGGAACATCCAGGTTGTGACTTTACTTCAGAGCAAGGAACATCCAGGTTGTGACTTTACTACAGAGCAAGGAACATCCAGGTTGTGACTTTACTGCAGAGCAAGGAACATCCAGGTTGTGACTTTACTGCAGAGCAAGGAACATCCAGGTTGTGACTTTACTGCAGAACAAGGAACATCCAGGTTGTGACTTTACTACAGAGCAAGGAACATCCAGGTTGTGACTTTACTGCAGAGCAAGGAACATCCAGGTTGTGACTTTACTTCAGAGCAAGGAACATCCAGGTTGTGACTTTACTACAGAGCAAGGAACATCCAGGTTGTGACTTTACTACAGAGCAAGGAACATCCAGGTTGTGACTTTATTGCAGAGCAAGGAACATCCAGGTTGTGACTTTACTGCAGAGCAAGGAACATCCAGGTTGTGACTTTACTGCAGAACAAGGAACATCCAGGTTATGACTTTACTACAGAGCAAGGAACATCCAGGTTGTGACTTTACTGCAGAGCAAGGAACATCCAGGTTGTGACTTTACTTCAGAGCAAGGAACATCCAGGTTGTGACTTTACTACAGAGCAAGGAACATCCAGGTTGTGACTTTACTGCAGAGCAAGGAACATCCAGTTTGTGACTTTACTGCAGAGCAAGGAACATCCAGGTTGTGACTTTACTGCAGAGCAAGGAACATCCAGGTTGTGGCTTTACTACAGGGCAAGGAACACAATGTGTTGATTTGCTATATAGTAAGGAGTTGTTACGTGCCTGAACTCCTTCCTTTAAGGGTGTATAATCAGCCCATAAAACCATTAAAGCAGAATTGTGAAATAACAACTTCCGTTAATAGAAAAATGTGAGCTAGACATAGATTGCCTTACCATCTGGCTAACCTAATCTAACCTTACCATCTGGCTAACCTAATCTAAACTAACCTAACCTCACCATCTGTCTAATCTAACCTAACCTAACCTTACCATCTGGCTAATCTAACCTAACCTAACCTTACCATCTGGCTAACCTAATCTAACCTAACCTTACCATCTGGCTAACCTAATCTAGCCTAACCTAACCTTACCATCTGTCTAATCTAACCTAACCTAACCTTACCATCTGGCTAATCTAACCTAACCTAACCTTACCATCTGGTTAACCTAATCTAACCTAACCTTACCATCTGGCTAACCTAATCTAACCTAACCTTACCATCTGGCTAACCTAATCTAACCTAACCTTACCATCTGGCTAACCTAATCTAACCTAACCTTACCATCTGGCTAACCTAATCTAACCTAACCTTACCATCTGGCGAACCTAATCTAACCTAACCTAACCTTACCATCAGTCTAATCTAACCTAACCTAACCTTACCATCTGGCTAACCTAACCTAACCTAACCTTACCATCTGGCTAACCTAATCTAACCTAACCTTACCATCTGGCTAACCTAACCTAACCTAACCTTACCATCTGGCTAACCTAATCTAACCTAACCTTACCATCTGGCTAACCTAATCTAACCTAACCTCACCATCTGGCTAACCTAATCTAACCTAACCTTACCATCTGGCTAACCTAATCTAACCTAACCTTACCATCTGGCTAACCTAATCTAACCTAACCTCACCATCTGGCTAACCTAATCTAACCTAACCTTACCATCTGGCTAACCTAATCTAACCTAACCTTACCATCTGGCTAACCTAATCTAACCTAACCTTACCATCTGGCTAACCTAATCTAACCTAACCTCACCATCTGGCTAACCTAATCTAACCTAACCTTACCATCTGGCTAACCTAATCTAACCTAACCTTACCATCTGGCTAACCTAATCTAACCTAACCTTACCATCTGGCTAACCTAATCTAACCTAACCTTACCATCTGGCTAACCTAATCTAACCTAACCTTACCATCTGGCTAACCTAATCTAACCTAACCTTACCATCTGGCTAACCTAATCTAACCTAACCTCACCATCTGGCTAACCTAACCTAACCTAACCTAACCTCACCATCTGGCTCACATCTGGCAGCTGACGACCGCTTGATGTACATATACACATCCTTGTTCCCACGTTGGTCAAACAACAAACACACTAGTAAGATGTTATAGAAAACATGGGTCTCTCTCTCTCTCTCTCTCTCTCTCTCTCTCTCTCTCTCTCTCTCTCTCTCTCTCTCTCTCTCTCTCTCTCTCTCTCTCTCTCTCAACATAAATAACACAGTTTACCGTGAACACATTGATCTCCTTCTACATTACTTAACAAATCTTAGATTTACTGGCCTCAGTTTCTAACCTAAGTCAGTAATAAGTGAGATGTGAACACAGTCTTCATTTTGCACAACCAGGTTGTAACACTTAGTCATGGAGAGAGAGAGAGAGAGAGAGAGAGAGAGAGAGAGAGAGAGAGAGAGAGAGAGAGAGTATGTAAACATTGCACTACTTTTTCTATTCTTGTATACAAATATTTCCTATTATTTTATCTCTAACATACTTCTTCCATTATTTGTGAAAATAGTAAAAATATTTACCATTAATTTATTTATAATCAAGTATGCAAAATTTCATGTTTTAACATACGATAATAATATTCTTCAAAACATTATAATATACCCTGTTTAATATAACCTTATATAGAAAACTGTACATATCAGGGATAACTGAAACCATTACTGATAATGAATTATAATGGAAACACACAGGTTGTAATTTTATTATAGGGTAAGGAACACACAGGTCGTAACTTTATTATAGAGTAAGGATCACACAGATTGTAACTTTATTATACAGTTAGGAACACACAAGTTGTAACTTTATAATAGAGTAAGGAACACACAGGTTGTAACTTTATTATAGAGTAAGGATCACACAGATTGTAACTTTATTATAAAGTTAGGAGCACACAGGTTATAACTATATTATACAGAAAGGAACACACAGGTTGTAACTTTATTATAGAGTAAGGATCACACAGGTTGTAACTTTATTATAGAGCAAGGAACACACAAGTTGTAACTTTATTATAGAGTAAGGAACACACAGGTTATAACTTTATCATAGAGTATGGAACACACAGGTTGGAACTTTGTTACAGAGTAAGGAACACACAAGTTGTAACTTTATTATAGAGTAAGGAACACACAGGTTAGAACTTTATTATAGAGTAAGGAACACACAGGCTATAACTTTATTATAGAGTAAGGAACACACAGGTTGTAACTTTATTATAGGGTAAGAAACACACAGGTTGTAACTTTATTATAGAGTAAGTATCACACAGATTGTAACTTTATTATACAGTTAGGAACACACAAGTTGTAACTTTATAATAGAGTAAGGAACACACAGGTTGTAACTTTATTATAGAGTAAGGATCACACAGATTGTAACTTTATTATAAAGTTAGGAGCACACAGGTTATAACTATATTATAAAGAAAGGAACACACAGGTTGTAACTTTATTAGAGAGTAAGGATCACACAGGTTGTAACTTTATTATAGAGCAAGGAACACACAAGTTGTAACTTTATTATAGAGTAAGGAACACAGGTTATAACTTTATCATAGAGTATGGAACACACAGGTTGGAACTTTGTTATAGAGTAAGGAACACACAAGTTGTAACTTTATTATAGAGTAAGGAACACACAGGTTAGAACTTTATTATAGAGTAAGGAACACACAGGCTATAACTTAATTATAGAGTAAGGAACACACAGGTTGTAACTTTATTATAGAGCAAGGAACACACAGGTTGTAACTTTATCATAGAGTAAGAGAACACACAGGTTGTAACTATATTATAGAATAAGGAACACACAGGTTGCAACTTTATCACAGAGTAAGGAACACACAGGTTGTAATTTTATTATAGAGTAAGGAACACACAGGTTGTGACTATATTATAGAGTAAGGAACACACAGGTTGTAACTTTATTATAGAGTAAGGAAGACACAGGTTGTAACTTTACTATGGAGTAAGGAACACACAAGTTATAACTTTACTATAGAGTAAGGAGCACACAAGTTGTAACTTTATTATAGAGTAAGGAACACACAGGTTGTAACTTTATCATAGAGTAAGGAACTCACAGGTTGTAATTTTATTATAGAGTAAGGAACACACAGGTTGTAACTTTATTATAGAGTAAGGAAGACACAGCTTGTAACTTTACTATGGAGTAAGAAACACACAAGTTATAACTTTACTATAGAATAAGGAGCACACAAGTTGTAACTTTATTATAGAGTAAGGAACACACAGGTTGTAACTTTATTATAGAGTAAGGAACACGCAAGTTGTGACTATATCATAGAGTAAGGAACACACAGGTTGTAACTTTATTATAGAGTAAGGTACACACAGGTTGTAACTTTATCATAGAGTAAGAGAACACAAAGGTTGTAACTTTACTATAGAGTAAGGAACACATAGGTTGTAACTTTACTATAGAGTAAGGAACACACAGGCTGTAACTTTACTATAGAGTAAGGAACACACAGGTTGTAACTTTATTATAGAGTAAGGAACACACAGGTTGTAACTTTACTATAGAGTAAGGAACATACAGGTTGTAACTTTACTATAGAGTAAGGAACACACAGGTTGTAACTTTACTATAGAGTAAGGAACACACAGGTTGTAACTTTACTATAGAGTAAGGAACACACAGGTTGTAACTAAAGATTGAGTCAGAAACACGTCACAATGATCTCATCCAAGTGATGAACCACATCACCTCATTAACTGTCTCATTCTCCCCCCCCCCAGGATGACGTAGGCTGACCCATGAGAGGCCCCCCCTCACCCACCCACCCAGGGAACGTCACAGGAGGCAACCCACCACACACCACCAACAACCAGGGAACGCCACAGGAGGCAACCCACCACACACCTCCAACAACCAGGGAACGCCACAGGAGGCAACCCACCACACACCTCCAACAACCAGGGAACGCCACTGGAGGCAACCCACCACACACCTCCAACAACCAGAGAACGTCACAGGAGGCAACCCACCACACACCTCCAACAACCAGGGAACGTCACAGGAGGCAACCCGCCACACACCTCCAACAACCAGGGAACGTCACAGGAGGCAACCCACCACACACCTCCAACAACCAGAGAACGTCACAGGAGGCAACCCACCGCACACCTCCAACAAGCAGGGAACGCCACAGGAGGCAACCCACCACACACCAACAACCAGGGAACGCCACAGGAGGCAACCCACCACACACCTCCAACAACCAGGGAACGCCACAGGAGGCAACCCACCAAACACCTCCAACAACCAGGGAACGTCACAGGAGGCAACCCACCACACACCAATAACCAGGGAACGTCACAGGAGGCAACCCACCACACACCTCCAACAAGCAGGGAACGCCACAGGAGGCAACCCACCACACACCTCCAACAACCAGGGAACGTCACAGGAGGCAACCCACCAAACACCTCCAACAACCAGGGAACGTCACAGGAGGCAACCCACCGCACACCTCCAACAACCAGGGAGCGTCACAGGAGGCAACCCACCACACACCTCCAACAACCAGGGAACGTCACAGGAGGCAACCCACCACACACCTCCAACAACCAGGGAACGTCACAGGAGGCAACCCACCACACACCTCCAACAACCAGGGAAAGCCACAGGAGGCAACCCACCAAACACCTCCAACAACCAGGGAACGTCACAGGAGGCAACCCACCACACACCTCCAACAACCAGGGAACGTCACTGGAGGCAACCCACCACACACCTCCAACAACCAGGGAACGTCACAGGAGGCAACCCACCACACACCTCCAACAACCAGGGAACGTCACAGGAGGCAACCCACCACACACCTCCAACAACCAGGGAACGTCACAGGAGGCAACCCACCACACACCTCCAACAACCAGGGAACGTCACAGGAGGCAACCCACCACACACCTCCAACAACCAGAGAACGTCACAGGAGGCAACCCACCACACACCTCCAACAACCAGGGAACGCCACAGGAGGCAACCCACCAAACACCTCCAACAACCAGGGAACGTCACAGGAGGCAACCCACCACACACCTCCAACAACCAGAGAACGTCACAGGAGGCAACCCACCACACACCAACAACCAGGGAACGCCACAGGAGGCAACCCACCACACACCTCCAACAACCAGAGAACGTCACAGGAGGCAACCCACCACACACCAACAACCAGGGAACGCCACAGGAGGCAACCCACCACACACCTCCAACAACCAGAGAACGTCACAGGAGGCAACCCACCACACACCTCCAACAACCAGGGAACGTCACAGGAGGCAACCCACCACACACCTCCAACAACCAGAGAACGTCACAGGAGGCAACCCACCACACACCAACAACCAGGGAACGCCACAGGAGGCAACCCACCACACACCTCCAACATCTGACCACTAGATTGTCATGACGTGACTGGTTGTGCACTGTGGCATGTCTGATCATGACTGGTTGTGCACTGTGGCATGTCTGATCATGACTGGTTGTGCACTGTGGCATGTCTGATCATGACTGGTTGTGCACTGTGGCATGTCTGATCATGACTGGTTGTGCACTGTGGCATGTCTGATCATGGCTGGTTGTGCACTGTGGCATATCTGATCATGACTGGTTGTGCACTGTGGCATGTCTGATCATGATTGGCTGTGCACTGTGGCATGTCTGATCATGACTGGTTGTGCACTGTGGCATGTCTGATCATGGCTGGTTGTGCACTGTGGCATGTCTGATCATGACTGGTTGTGCACTGTGGCATGTCTGATCATGACTGGTTGTGCACTGTGGCATGTCTGATCATGGCTGGTTGTGCACTGTGGCATATCTGATCATGACTGGTTGTGCACTGTGGCATGTCTGATCATGGCTGGTTGTGCACTGTGGCATGTCTGATCATGACTGGTTGTGCACTGTGGCATGTCTGATCATGACTGGTTGTGCACTGTGGCATGTCTGATCATGACTGGTTGTGCACTGTGGCATGTCTGATCATGACTGGTTGTGCACTGTGGCATGTCTGATCATGACTGGTTGTGCACTGTGGCATGTCTGATCATGACTGGTTGTGCACTGTGGCATGTCTGATCATGACTGGTTGTGCACTGTGGCATGTCTGATCATGACTGGTTTTGCACTGTGGCATGTCTGATCATGACTGGTTGTGCACTGTGGCATGTCTGATCATGACTGTTTGTGCACTGTGGCATGTCTGATCATGACTGGTTGTGCACAGTGGCATGTCTGATCATGACTGGTTGTGCACTGTGGCATGTCTGATCATGGCGGGTTGTGCACTGTGGCATATGTGAACATGGATGGTTGTGCACTGTGGCATGTCTGATCATGACTGGTTGTGCACTGTGGCATGTCTAATCATGGCTGGTTGTGCACTGTGCCATGTCTGATCATGACTGGTTGTGCACTGTGGCATGTCTGATCATGACTGGTTGTGCACTGTGGCATGTCTGATCATGACTGGTTGTGCACTGTTGCATGTCTGATCATGGCTGGTTGTGCACTGTGGCATATGTGAACATGGCTGGTTGTGCACTGTGGCATGTCTGATCATGACTGGTTGTGCACTGTGGCATGTCTGATCATGGCTGGTTGTGCACTGTGGCATGTCTGATCATGACTGGTTGTGCACTGTGGCATGTCTGATCATGACTGTTTGTGCACTGTATCATGTCTGATCATGACTGGTTTTGCACTGTGGCATGACTGATCATGACTGGTTGTGCACTGTGGCTTGTCTGATCATGACTGGTTGTGCACTGTGGCATGTCTGATCATGGCTGGTTGTGCAATGTGGCATGTCTGATCATGACTGGTTGTGCACTGTGGCATGTCTGATCATGGCTGGTTGTGCAATGTGGCATGTCTGATCATGACTGGTTGTGCACTGTGGCATGTCTGATCATGACTGGTTGTGCACTGTGGCATGTCTGATCATGGCTGGTTGTGCAATGTGGCATGTCTGATCATGACTGGTTGTGCACTGTGGCATGTCTGATCATGGCTGGTTGTGCAATGTGGCATGTCTGATCATGACTGGTTGTGCACTGTGGCATGTCTGATCATGGCTGGTTGTGCAATGTGGCATGTCTGATCATGACTGGTTGTGCACTGTGGCATGTCTGATCATGACTGGTTGTGCACTGTGGCATGTCTGATCATGGCTGGTTGTGCACTGTGGCATGTCTGATCATGACTGGTTGTGCACTGTGGCATGTCTGATCATGACTGGTTGTGCACTGTGGCATGTCTGATTATGACTGGTTGTGCACTGTGGCATATGTGAACATGGCTGGTTGTGCACTGAGGCATGTCTGATCATGACTGGTTGTGCACTGTGGCATGTCTGATCATGGCTGGTTGTGCACTGTGGCATGTCTGATCATGACTGGTTGTGCACTGTGGCATGTCTGATCATGGCTGGTTGTGCACTGTGGCCTGTCTGATCATGGCAGGTTGTGCACTGTGGCATGTCTGATCATGACTGGTTGTGCACTGTGGCATGTCTGATCATGGCTGGTTGTGCACTGTGGCATGTCTGATCATGACTGGTGGCGGGTATATAGATATGTCAACATCCATATAATGATATATGAGGTGAGTCATTATAATGATATATGAGTTGAGTCATTATAATGATATATGAGGTGAGTCATTATAATGATATATGAGGTGAGTCATTATAATGATATATGTGGTGAGTCATTATAATGATATATGAGGTGAGTCATTATAATGATATATGAGGTGAGTCATTATAATAATATATGAGGTGAGTCATTATAATGATATATGTGGTGAGTCATTATAATGATATATGAGGTGAGTCATTATAATGATATATGAGGTGAGTCATTATAATAATATATGAGGTGAGTCATTATATAAGATGTGTCTGTGTCCCAACACACCTCACCAGTGTGAGGAAGGTCACCAACACACCTCACCAGTGTGAGGAAGGTCACCAACACACCAGTGTGAGGAAGGTCACCAACACACCTCACCAGTGTGAGGAAGGTCACCAACACACCTCACCAGTGTGAGGAAGGTCACCAACACACCTCACCAGTGTGAGGAAGGTCACCAACACACCTCACCAGTGTGAGGAAGGTCACCAACACACCTCACCAGTGTGAGGAAGGTCACCAACACACCAGTGTGAGGAAGGTCACCAACACACCAGTGTGAGGAAGGTCACCAACACACCTCACCAGTGTGAGGAAGGTCACCAACACACCAGTGTGAGGAAGGTCACCAACACATCTCACCAGTGTGAGGAAGGTCACCAACACACCAGTGTGAGGAAGGTCACCAACACACCTCACCAGTGTGAGGAAGGTCACCAACACACCAGTGTGAGGAAGGTCACCAACACACCAGTGTGAGGAAGGTCACCAACACACCAGTGTGAGGAAGGTCACCAACACACCTCACCAGTGTGAGGAAGGTCACCAACACACCTCACCAGTGTGAGGAAGGTCACCAACACACTTCCTCACACATCTCCAGATAAAGAAGTTAAATTCTTAAATATAGATTGGATCTTCGATAGTTAAGATAGCTATATCTTAAGTACGTCCAGGAACCAGATATTCGGATATTCCACTTTACGTACGCCACTCACCAGATATTCGGAAGTTCACGCACTTGTGTGTGTAAACACTTGATATTTTTGTTTTCCTGTTCAGAAGTTGTGTTGTGTGTGTGTGGCCATAAGTGGTGTTGTGTGGGTGTGGCCACAAGTGGTGTTGTGTGGGTGTGGCCACAAGTGGTGTTGTGTGTGTGTGGCCACAAGTGGTGTTGTGTGGGTGTGACCACAAGTGGTGTTGTGTGGGTGTGGCCACAAGTGGTGTTGTGTGTGTGTGGCCACAAGTGGTGTTGTGTGTGTGTGGCCACAAGTGGTGTTGTGTGGGTGTGGCCACAAGTGGTGTTGTGTGTGTGTGGCCACAAGTGGTGTTGTGTGGGTGTGGCCACAAGTGGTGTTGTGTGGGTGTGGCCACAAGTGGTGTTGTGTGGGTGTGGCCACAAGTGGTGTTGTATGGCCACAAGTGTGTTGTGTGGGTGTGGCCACAGGTGGTGTTGTGTGGGTGTGGCCACAAGTGGTGTGTGGGTGTGGCCACAAGTGGTGTTGTGTGAGTGTGGCCACAAGTGGTGTTGTGTGGCCACAAGTGGTGTTGTGTGTGTGTGGCCACAAGTTGTGTTGTGTGGCCACAAGTGGTGTGGGTGTGGCCATAAGTGGTGTTGTATGGCCACAAGTGGTGTTGTGTGGGTGTGGCCACAAGGTCTGACCCAGCCACGTACTGACACACAAACACATATGATCATATGTAGAATTAGTGACATAAATATGTAAGTGAGAGAAGGTCAAGCTGAAGCTTTATATATTGATGTATGATGTATTACATATTGATGTATGATGTATCATATATTGATGTATGATGTATTATACATTGATGTATGATGTATCATACAGTTGTGCACTTGCTATATTGTGAAGTCTGGCACCCTCTGCTGTGTATATATTTATCATGTAGAAGTTTCGTAGGTTATATATATATAGAGGTTGTAGTGTTGTTATTGTTGTACTTTGTATCTTGTGGTGAGGGAGTGAGGGATTTGCCTGCTCACAACACTTGGCTACAACCATCATCTCTCCCTCTGTTTACAACATTCTCTCAGCTTACCCACCTTGCCTGCATCTGGTCACAACCACAACCTTCACAACCACAACCAAGTTTTATTTACTATGTGTTGCCATGGTCAGCTGGCCCAGACGATGGCTCACCAGTCGTCCCACACACACGAGATAAGGTCAAAGTTGAACGTTTCATCATATCAGATGGTCAAGGTTGTGTTTCTCATGGTGGAACTGATTCCACCACATCCACTGTGAAGATAACAGTTGTCCACTCCTCCACACACGTCTCCCTGCCTGTAAACAACACTAGGAGACTAGGAGACTAGGAGACTGCTAATTATTCGAACGAATAAAGGTATACAATGGAACATATCCAGCAAGAAACCAGTGGGTTGTGTCCAGGTTGTGATAGTGTAAGATGATATCACAACCTCACACATCAGTGTCCAGGTTGTGATAGTGTAAGATGATATCACAACCTCACACATCAGTGTGGTCAAGGGAGACAGGTCATTACCAGTGAACAACCCGCATGATGTGGTTCAGACGAGCCTAACAATGACGCTGCTTCCAACAACAAGACGTGGTAAACAGTTTCATATGTTAACAATGCTGCTCAAGGAGGTTACTTCCCCTCGTCTGGGGTAAATCATTTATCCACGAGTTTGTATTCATTACTATGAGTAACATTACAACCAATATGTACAACTTTTCATTGATCGATGTTATAATTCATTGACCACTTATGAATCCAGTTCATCAGTCTGTCTGTGTCAGTTTGAAGCTGTTCAAGTTCATCGTAGATTTATTTGTCAAGTTTGTATCATGAAGGAATCTTGAGATCTTATAATGCAACCATTATGATCAATATATATCATATAATGCAACCATTATGATCAATATATATCATATAATGCAACCATTATGATCAATATATATCATATAATGCAACCATTATGATCAATATATATCATATAATGCAACCATTATGATCAATATATATCATATTAATGCAACCATTATGATCAATATATATCATATAATGCAACCATTATGATCAATATATATCATATAATGCAACCATTATGATCAATATATATCATATAATGCAACCATTATGATCAATATATATCATATAATGCAACCATTATGATCAATATATATCATATAATGCAACCATTATGATCAATATATATCTTATAATGCAACCATTATGATCAATATATATCTTATAATGCAACCATTATGATCAATATATATCTTATAATGCAACCATTATGATCAATATATATCTTATAATGCAAACATTATGATCAATATATATCTTATAATGCAACCATTATGATCAATATATATCTTATAATGCAACCATTATGATCAATATATATCTTATAATGCAAGAATTATGATCAATATATATCTTATAATGCAACCATTATGATCAATATATATCTTATAATGCAACCATTATGATCAATATATATCTTATAATGCAACCATTATGATCAATATATATCTTATAATGCAACCATTATGATCAATATATATCTTATAATGCAACCATTATGATCAATATATATCTTATAATGCAACCATTATGATCAATATATATCATATAATGCAACCATTATGATCAATATATATCTTATAATGCAACCATTATGATCAATATATATCTTATAATGCAAGAATTATGATCAATATATATCTTATAATGCAACCATTATGATCAATATATATCTTATAATGCAACCATTATGATCAATATATATCTTATAATGCAACCATTATGATCAATATATATCTTATAATGCAACCATTATGATCAATATATATCTTATAATGCAACCATTATGATCAATATATATCTTATAATGCAAGAATTATGATCAATATATATCTTATAATGCAACCATTATGATCAATATATATCTTATAATGCAACCATTATGATCAATATATATCTTATAATGCAACCATTATGATCAATATATATCTTATAATGCAACCATTATGATCAATATATATCTTATAATGCAACCATTATGATCAATATATATCAGGAAGAGACGTGGTCCCAAGATTGACCCTTGTGGTACGCCACTTGTCACGTCCAACCATTCTGCAGTTTGACCAGTAACCACGACTCTTGGTTTACCACCAGTTAACCAATTTCATCTCCAGTGAAGTACAGACTCAGTCCGGTCCAGACACAGTGGGGTACAGACACAGTGGGGTACAGACATTGTGTGGTCCAGACACCAGACATAGTCCGGTCCAGACACAGTGGGGTACAGACACAGCGGTGTCCAGGCATTGTGTGTTCCAGACACAATGGTGTCCAGACACAGCGGTGTCCAGACATAGTGGTGTCCAGACATAGTGGTGTCCAGACATAGTGGGCTAACATGAGATAGTGGCTGAGTTAATCCCATTCCTCTACAAAAAAATAACCAATACATAACCAAACAAGACTTTCACTTATATACGTACGTACGTGTATCTTATCTTTATACTTATCCCCTGACGGCACTTATGATGAGGTAGGTCTTGATGAGGTAGGTCGTGATGAGGCTGGTCATGATGAGGTAGGTTACGATGAGGTAGGTCACGATGAGGTAGGTCATGATGAGGTAGGTCATGATGAGGTAGGTCACGATGAGGTAGGTCATGGTGAGGTAGGTCATGATGAGGTAGGTCATGGTGAGGTAGGTTATGACGAGGTAGGTTACGATGAGTTAGGTCATGGTGAGTTAGGTCATGGTGAGGTAGGTCATGAGGTAGGTCATGATGAGGTAGGTTATGATGAGGTAGGTCATGATGAAGTAGGTCCTGGTGAGGTAGGTCATGATGAGGTAGGTCCTGGTGAGGTAGGTCACAATGAGGTAGGTCATGGTGAGGTAGGTCATGATGAGGTAGGTCATGATGAGGTAGGTTACGAAGAGGTAGGTCATGATGAGGTAGGTTATGATGAGATAGGTCATGATGAGGTAGGTTACGATGAGGTAGGTCATGATGAGGTAGGTCATGATGAGGTAGGTCATGGTGAGGTAGGTCATAATGAGGTAGGTCATGGTGAGGTAGGTCATGATGAGGTGGGTCATGGTGAGGTAGGTCATAATGAGGTAGGTCATGGTGAGGTAGGTTATGATGAGGTAGGATACGATAAGGTAGGTCATAATGAGGTAGGTCTTGATGAGGTAGGTCATGGTGAGGTAGGTCATGGTGAGGTAGGTCATGATGAGGTAGGTTACGATGAGGTAGGTTATGATGAGGTAGGTCATGATGAGGTAGGTCATGGTGAGGTAGGTTACGATGAGGTAGGTCATGATGAGGTAGGTCATGATGTGGTAGGTCATGATGAGTTGGTCATGATGAGGTAGGTTACGATTAGGTAGGTCACAGTGAGGTAGGTCATGGTGAGGTAGGTCATGATGAGGTAGGTCATGATGAGGAGGGTTATGATGAGGTAGGTCATGGTGAGGTAGGTCATGATGAGGTGGGTCATGGTGAGGTAGGTCATAATGAGGTAGGTCATGGTGAGGTAGGCTATAATGTGGTAGGTTACGATGAGATAGGTTATGATGAGCTAGGTCAAGGTGAGGTAGGTCATGATGAGGTAGTTTACGATGAGGTAGGTTACGATGAGGTAGGTCATGGTGAGGTAGGTCATAAGAAGGTAGGTTATGATGAGGTAGGTTATGATGTGGTAGTTCATGGTGAGGTAGGTTATGATGAGGTAGGTTACGATGAGGTAGGTCATGATGAGGTAGGTCATGAAGAGGTAGGTCATGGTGAGGTAGGTCATGATGAGGTAGGTCATGTTGAGGTAGGTCATGATGAAGTAGGTCATGGTGAGGTAGGTCATGGTGAGGTAGGTCACGATGAGGTAAGTCATGATGAGGTAGGTCATGATGCGGTAGGTTACGATGAGGTAGGTCATGATGAGGTAGGTCATGGTGAGGTAAGTTACGATGAGGTAGGCCATGGTGAGGTAGGTTTCGATGAGGTAGGTCATGATGAGGCAGGCTACGATGAGGTAGGTCATGATGAGGTAGGTCATGATGAGGTAGGTCATGGTGAGGTAGGTCACGATGAGGGAGGTCATGGTGAGGTAGGTCATGATGAGGTAAGTCATGATGAGGTAGGTCATGCTGAGGTAGGTCATGGTGAGGTAGGTTACGATGAGGTAGGTTACGATGAGGCAGGTCACGATGAGGTAGGTTACGAAGAGGTAGGTCATGGTGAGGTAGGTCATGATGAGGTAGGTCATGATGAGGTAGGTTACGATGTGGTAGGTCATGATGAGGTAGTTCATGTGAGGTAGGTCATAATGAGGTAGGTCATGGTGAGGTAGGTCATGATGAGGTGGGTCATGGTGAGGTAGGTCATAATGAAGTAGGTCATGGTGAGGTAGGTTACAATGAGGTAGGTTAAGATGAGATAGGTCATGATGAGGTAGGTTACGATGAAGTAGGTCATGATGAGGTAGGTCATGATGAGGTAGGTCATGATGAGGAGGGTTATGATGAGGTAGGTCATGATGAGGTATGTCATGGTGAGGTAGGTCATGGTGAGGTAAGTTACGATGAGGTAGGTCATGGTGAGGTAGGTCATGGCGAGGTAGGTTACGATGAGGTAGGTTATGATGAGGTAGATCAAAATGAGTTAGGTTATGATGAGGTAGGTCATGGTTAGGTAGGTCAAGATGAGGTAGGTCATGATGAAGTAGGTCATAATGAGGTAGGTCATGGTGAGGTAGGTCATGATGAAGTAGGTCATAATGAGTTAGGTCACGGTGAGGTAGGTCATGGTGAGGTAGGTCGTGATGAGGTAGGTCATGATGAGGTAGGTCATGATGAGGTAGGTCATGGTGAGGTAGGTCATGGTGAGGTAGGTCATGATGAGGTAGGCCATAATGAGGTAGGTTACGATGAGATAGGTTATGATGAGCTAGGTCAAGGTGAGGTAGGTCATGATGAGGTAGTTTACGATGAGGTAGGTTACGATGAGGTAGGTCATGGTGAGGTAGGTCATAATGAGGTAGGTTATGATGAGGTAGGCTATGATGAGGTAGTTCATGGTGAGGTAGGTTATGATGAGGTAGGTTACGATGAGGTACGTCAAGATGAGGTAGGTCATGATGAAGTAGGTCATAATTAGGTAGGTCATGGTGAGGTAGGTCATGATGAAGTAGGTCATAATGAGGTAGGTCATGGTGAGGTAGGTCATGATGAAGTAGGTCATAATGAGGTAGGTCATAATGAGGTAGGTCATCGTTTGGTAGGTCATGATGAAGTAGGTCATAATGAGGTAGGTCATAATGAGGTAGGTCATCGTTTGGTAGGTCATGATGAAGTAGGTCATAATGAGGTAGGTCATGGTGAGGTAGGTCATGTTGAGGTAGGTCATGATGAAGTAGGTCATAATGAGGTAGGTCATGGTGAGGTAGGTCATAATGAGGTAGGTCATGGTGAGGTAGGTCATGATGAGGTAAGTCATGGTGAGGTAGGTCATGATGAAGTAGGTCATGGTGAGGTAGGTCATGGTGAGGTAGGTCATGATGAAGTAGGTCATGGTAAGGTAGGTCATGGTGAGGTAGGTCATGGTGAGTTAGGTCATGGTGAGGTAGGTCATGGTGAGGTAGGTCATGGTGAGGTAGGTCATGATGAAGTAGGTCATGGTAAGGTAGGTCATGGTGAGGTAGGTCATGGTGAGTTAGGTCATGGTGAGTTAGGTCATGGTGAGGTAGGTCATGGTGAGGTAGGTCATGGTGAGGTAGGTCATGGTGAGGTAGGTCTACTAGAGTGAAGGTAGATGTTTGTACTATAATTCCTCAGATTCCGTGTGAGAAAGCCATGTATAATAAGTTACGTTGAGTTAGTACGTACTGATGTACTACTACCTTGTTAGTACGTACTGATGTACTACTACCTTGTTAGTACATACTGATGTACTACTACCTTGTTAGTACGTGCTGATGTACTACTACCTTGTTAGTACGTGCTGATGTACTACTACCTTGTTAGTACGTGCTGATGTACTACTACCTTGTTAGTACGTGCTGATGTACTACTACCTTGTTAGTACGTGCTGATGTACTACTACCTTGTTAGTACGTACTGATGTACTACTACCTTGTTAGTACGTACTGATGTACTACTACCTTGTTAGTACGTGCTGATGTACTACTACCTTGTTAGTACATACTGATGTACTACTACCTTGTTAGTACATACTGATGTACTACTACCTTGTTAGTACGTACTGATGTACTACTACCTTGTTAGTACATACTGATGTACTACTACCTTGTTAGTACATACTGATGTACTACTACCTTGTTAGTACGTGCTGATGTACTACTACCTTTTTAGTACGTACTGATGTACTACTACCTTGTTAGTACATACTGATGTACTACTACCTTGTTAGTACGTGCTGATGTACTACTACCTTGTTAGTACGTGCTGATGTACTACTACCTTGTTAGTACGTGCTGATGTACTACTACCTTGTTAGTACGTGCTGATGTACTACTACCTTGTTAGTACGTGCTGATGTACTACTACCTTGTTAGTACGTACTGATGTACTACTACCTTGTTAGTACGTACTGATGTACTACTACCTTGTTAGTACGTGCTGATGTACTACTACCTTGTTAGTACATACTGATGTACTACTACCTTGTTAGTACATACTGATGTACTACTACCTTGTTAGTACGTACTGATGTACTACTACCTTGTTAGTACATACTGATGTACTACTACCTTGTTAGTACATACTGATGTACTACTACCTTGTTAGTACATACTGATGTACTACTACCTTGTTAGTACATACTGATGTACTACTACCTTGTTAGTACGTACTGATGTACTACTACCTTGTTAGTACATACTGATGTACTACTACCTTGTTAGTACGTGCTGATGTACTACTACCTTGTTAGTACATACTGATGTACTACTACCTTGTTAGTACATACTGATGTACTACTACCTTGTTAGTACGTGCTGATGTACTACTACCTTGTTAGTACGTACTGATGTACTACTACCTTGTTAGTACGTGCTGATGTACTACTACCTTGTTAGTACATACTGATGTACTACTACCTTGTTAGTACGTACTGATGTACTACTACCTTGTTAGTACGTGCTGATGTACTACTACCTTGTTAGTACGTGCTGATGTACTACTACCTTGTTAGTACATACTGATGTACTACTACCTTGTTAGTACGTGCTGATGTACTACTACCTTTTTAGTACGTACTGATGTACTACTACCTTGTTAGTACATACTGATGTACTACTACCTTGTTAGTACGTACTGATGTACTACTACCTTGTTAGTACGTGCTGATGTACTACTACCTTGTTAGTACGTGCTGATGTACTACTACCTTGTTAGTACGTGCTGATGTACTACTACCTTGTTAGTACGTACTGATGTACTACTACCTTGTTAGTACATACTGATGTACTACTACCTTGTTAGTACGTGCTGATGTACTACTACCTTGTTAGTACGTGCTGATGTACTACTACCTTGTTAGTACGTGCTGATGTACTACTACCTTGTTAGTACGTGCTGATGTACTACTACCTTGTTAGTACGTACTGATGTACTACTACCTTGTTAGTACAGTGACCGACCTGTAGAGTGGGCATGGTAATCAATATGGTTTTCGTCCTTTATTGATGCTTCCATAATCCTAAGTCATACACAAAATCTATACTTATTGTTGATTATATTTATCAAAGTAACCATCAACCTTACATCCCACAGCTTCTATTTCAAAGTTATATTTAGTAAGGTAATCATGAAGCTTATACCTTAAAGTTATATTTGGCAAGGTAATTATAAAGTTTGTAACTTAAAGTTTTATCTAGCAAGGTAATTATAAAGTTTGTAACTTAAAGTTTTATCTAGCAAGGTAATTATAAAGTTTGTAACTTAAAGTTTTATCTAGCAAGGTAATTATAAAGTTTGTAACTTAAAGTTTTATCTAGCAAGGTAATTATAAAGTTTGTAACTTAAAGTTTTATCTAGCAAGGTAATTATAAAGTTTGTAACTTAAAGTTTTATCTAGCAAGGTAATTATAAAGTTTGTAACTTAAAGTTTTATCTAGCAAGGTAATTATAAAGCTTATTTCTTAAAGTTATATTTAGCAAGGTGATATAAAGGCTATTTCTTAAAGTTATATTTAGCAAGATAATTATAAAGCTTATATCTTAAAGTTATATTTAGCAATGTAATTATAAAGCTTATAACTTAAAGATATATTTAGCAAGGTGATTATCTAGCTTATTTCTTGAAGTTAGATATAGCATGATAGCTATAAAGCTTATAACTTAAAGTTATATTCAGCTAGGTAATTATAAAGCTTATAACTTAAAGTTATACTTAGCAAAGTAAATATAAAGCTTTTAACTTAAAGCTATATTTAGGAAGATAATTATAAAGCTTATAACTTAAGATTTTTTTTAGCAAGGTAATTATAAAGTTTATAAATGAAAGTTATGTTTAGCTTTTAACTTAAAGCAATATTTAGCAAGATCATTATAAAGCTTATAACGAAGCTATATTTAGCTCGGTAATTATAAGGTTGTAACTTAAAACTAGTTTTAGCAAGGTAATTCTGAAGCTTATAACTTAAAGCTATATTTGGCAAGGAAATTATAAAGCTTATAACTTGAATTTATATTTAGCAAGGTAATCATAAAGTTTATAGCTGAAAGATATATTTAGCAAGGTAATTAGAGAAAACTTATTTCTTAAAGCTATATTTAGTAAGGTAATTATAAAGCTTATATCTTAAAGTTATGTTTAGCAAGGTAATCATAAACCTCATTTCTTAAAGCCATTTACCAAGGTAATTATAAAACATTTCTTAAATCTATATTTAGTAAGGTAATTATAAAGCTTATATCTTGAAATTATATTTAGCAAGGTAATTATAAAGCTTATAACTTAAAGCTATATTTAGCAAGGTGATTATATAGCTTATAACTTATAGTTATGCTTATCAAGGTAACTATAAAGCTTATATCTTAAAGCTATATTTATCAAGGTAATCATAAAGCTTATCTCTTAAAGTTGCAATTGTCATGGTAATTATGAAGCATATTTCTTAACGTTATATTTAGTAAGGTAATTATAAAGCTTATAACTTAAAGTTATATTTAGCAAGGTAATAATGAAGTCTATAACTTAAAGTTATATTTAGAAAGGTAATCATGAAACTTAAGTCAAAGTTATTTTTATCAAGGTGATTATAAAGCTTATAACTTAAAGTTTTCTTCATTAAGGTAATTATAAAGCTGATAACTTCAAGGTACAGTTAGCAAGGTTGTTATAAAGATTACATTTTGGTTTACTGGTGTAACATGAAGTGAGGTGACGCCCAGGGGGGGGGGTCATGTGGCAGGTGGAGGGAGAGACAGATGGTTGTGACAGGAGATGAGGCAGGTGGAGGACACAGCTGGTTCACTGCTTCACTATCTTAACTTACTGGAGAACAGTGAGTGTACCTTGGTGTAGATACACACACACACACACACAGACACACACACACACACACACACACACACACACACACACACACACACACACACACACACATATGTACGCTTAAGGGCAATATCCTCCTATTGTTCAATCGTATTTAAGACTTTGTGTTTATACTTTATCTTCAGATATATATATATATATATATATATATATATATATATATATATATATATATATATATATATATATATATATATATATATATATATATATATATTCCTTTCGCAAAAGGTCGTATATAGTATAGGTAAGTATAGCATGTATTATTATAATCAGGTGTTAGATAGACAAAGGTTGCAAGATTAGTCAACTAATCATAGCTAAACTATGTTCTTCTGTATGTTATTATAAGAGACATATTCTTACAAGAAAACAAAATCACATATACGTATATATATATATATATATATATATATATATATATATATATATATATATATATATATATATATATATATATATATATATATATATATATATGTATATATATATATATGTATATACATATATACATATATAAGTATAAGTATATATGATGATGTGTAGTATATAGGTTATATACAAGGGTAGGTAGTTTGTGCACACTTCACACTTCGGTAAGCTCAAGATATTTTGAATACATACTTGTGATATCTGATCTGATAATCAAAACATGTTTGTTGTAGAGAGAGAGAGAGAGAGAGAGAGAGAGAGAGAGAGAGAGAGAGAGAGAGAGAGAGAGAGAGAGAGAGAGAGAGAGAGAGAGAGAGAGAGAGAGAGAGAGAGAGAGAGAGAGAGAGGATCCAGGTTATATCCTCACAATCTCAATGTAAATACGAAGTTGTCAAACACATCATGAAC